>NW_026881911.1:0-36280 GCF_032173495.1 Musca vetustissima
GGCTCGAAATAAACATCCGCGGAAGGTTAGAACTCGAGAATAGGGGGGTCCCCTTAAGTCTTCAAGTACTTCTGTACAATGAAAGGGAGCCTTTGGACACTTTTTTAGAGCTCTATATCTCGGAACTTATTCAACACTTATAAAAAAACTTTATGGCTGGTTAATAACCACTGACACATAATTATAATACTAATGAATTAAAAATTTTGTACTATTGTGTAAAAAATTACAAAAATCCGTGCTTATTAACTAGAGATTTCAAATTTTGTAACAGTTATTTATTTTGAAATTCGATACCTATGGCTCATGAAATCGACCGGATCCGACAAAAATATATTGAAGCCACATATAAATCTAAAGGGATTTTCTTCATTGTTATTGGGGCTTGACCTTGGTACCCAAGAAAGAGCTATGTCTAATGTCAAAATGGTTTGAATTAGAAATGAAATCTGTACTTTATTTATATTAATACCTGTACAAATGGATAGACATGTACAAATCGACTCAAAAATAGAACCTATGCATATTCTCAAAAGTAACTATCCGCCTATCTTGATTCCAAAAAAAAACAATTT
Source organism: Musca vetustissima (assembly GCF_032173495.1). Lineage (NCBI taxonomy): Eukaryota > Metazoa > Arthropoda > Insecta > Diptera > Muscidae > Musca > Musca vetustissima. The sequence continues at coordinate 576 of NW_026881911.1, forward strand.
TATTATTTTCAAATCAAAAACTGTAATTGAGAAAAATGGATTGCGTAAATATCCCACAACGCATAAAAATTAGCAAAATCTACTACGAAAATGGCGATTCTGCCATAGCCACACATCGTGCATTAAGAGGAGATTTTGGTTACATAATCATCCAACTACGCTAGCAACTGGTAAAATTTTGAAAACGTTTGAGGAGATTGGAGCGATTACATATATAGTAAGGCCTCTGTCTCACTGTTTCGCAAGTTCCGTTGAAAATATCGCTGCTGTTAGTGAATGTGTTGCCGAAGATCCAAATGTGGAAATTCATTGTCGTTCTCATGAATTTTGATCAAATAATACTTCAAAACAATACATATTGTGAGGGAGTTTAATAATAAAGTGAATTGAACTGGATCGGAACGACACCATTCAATTTAAACATGGGAAGGGAATCTTCAAACTTTTAAATTTCATTCATATGGAAAATTACAAAATTCTTTTAAAATTCCATAAATTTTTTTTTGGTACATAGGTTAAGAAAAATATGCTGATTCCAAATATGTTCGCGTTCACAAATTCGGATGTTGCACACAAAAGTTATAGCCATTTTAAATCTTGTATTTCAAATATAAATTAAATTATTTCTTATTTGTTGTAACTCGCGAATTTTTTTACAAATGGTTAAACACATTTCTTTTCTTTGCATACTTGTCAAATCACATTGAATTACGGTTAAATTGTCGCGAAAAACAAATAGAAGCATGAAGATATCTGAAAATAAAAAATTAAAATTTTAATTAAATCGAAATGTTTTTTGAATTTTCCATTTTTATACACTACACAACTTTGTTGTCAGGGTATTATAGCTTTGTGCAGCCCCAAAAGTTTGTAACGCCGCGAAATATTGGTCCTAGACCTACCATTAAGTATACCGATCGTCATGTGTGTCCGTCTGTCCATTTGTAAACACGATACAGGTCACAGTTATGTACCAATCTTCACGATATTTTAGCGGTCAAAGTGTGCCGCTCTATGCACTTTACTATGCAAAAACCCTAAAAATGGCTAAAAATCACGCAACGTGCACACGATTTCAGTAATCTCCTATGAAAATACACAAAAGGACACCTATTTTAAAAGGATCGATTTTGGATAAAATACGCATAGTATTCGCGTATCGATATATTTTTGACCTACTTTCACACAGATTCGCGAATATGATAACACAAGAATGAATGTATGTGAAATCAATTCGAAGAAAAACGCGATTATATACGCAAATTTGTCAAAATAAGTTGTTGCAGTTTTTCCCACATTCAAGGTACCTATATCCGCCGTTTTATTGGGCGGAATTGATGATGGATGAGCTCATTAGATCCGGCACGTAAAAAAACTAGAATCACGCGGGGTTCCACGGAATTTGAATGGACCTTCTTAAATTTAGGCTCAAAAACAGGTTTTTTATTAAAATATACGCACCAAATTTTCGTCTTTGGAACCCAATTGCAAAGAAGCTACGGTGAGCACTTTCATGAGATATACACTAAACGAAGCAAAATCACGAGGTCTACAATCCTATAATTAGTTTAGTCCATTATCTGGATGCGCATCCTAATTATAAGAAAAATTCAAAAAACACCGAAAATCCGGCTTCAAAATGTCAGCATCCTTTTTGGGTGGATGCAGTGATTATATCGAAAAATCATAAATTAGAATCATATTGTCCATAGGGTATTCTGCAACTTAGTCACTGATCACATGTGCGTGCGTTGTGTAGTTTAGCCACAAATCAGGAACGAACACAAAAAAAAACTCGTTGGCTTCAACACATTTTCACCCATTTTTTTACATTACCACCATCACAGCTTCCACGCAACTTATTATTTTATAGAAATGAATTTAAATTGTATGCAATATTTTCATATTTCGCGAGTTATAACCTTGCAAACCTCAGCTTCAAGGAATTTAAAAGATTTTTGTAATTATACCCTACACAACTATGTTGTCAGGGTATTATAGCTTTGTGCAGCCCCAAATGTTTGTAACGCCGCGAAATATTGGTCCTAGACCCACCTTTAAGTATACCGATCGTCATATCTCGACTAGCTGAGTCGATCTAGACATGTGTGTCCGTCCGTCCGTCCGTCTGTCCATTATAATTTGTAAACACGATACAGGCCACAGTTATGGACCAATCTTCACGAAATTTTGCATGTAGGATGGGTTTTTGCCAATGAACCCCTATTCTTTTTGGAAAAGATCGGTTAATATTTAGGGGATGAAATGGACCAAATACTAAATTTTTGTCGGTTTTTCTGGTCGCTCCAGAGGCCGCAATTATGGCCCAAACACCGCGAATTTTTGCATGGAGAAGGGGATCGGGCCAGAGAATAAGCATGCATATTTTGATAAAGATCGGTCTATATTTAGAGGGTCAAATGGACCCTGACTTTTGTGTGAAAAATGACAAAATTTGTATTCTATGGCATATATATTTACTCCTGGAGGATGTAGACCCCAGGAGTTGATAGCATATCCAAGAGGAGTGGTTGGCCTTTAAATTGATACCAAATATAGTGATGTATCTACTCAGATGTGGGAGTTACAGTCAAATATTTACAGGTGCTTATGTATTCAGATATTATTTAGTAACCCATTACCACATTAGAGGGAGAAATATCGCGCTGATGGCTTTGAAATTTTTCATGAAGTTCCAGTTATGGTCAAGAACAACGCCTACAATTTTCGGTGATGATCAGATTAAAATTTTGGGATGAAATGGACCGAAAACAAAATTTTTTGTGTGTTTTCGAGTAGAGTATAATCCGAAAATCACAACACACCCACCGTGAAGGTAATCTGGACAAGTAATTAGAAGGACTGAATATTCGAAAAAAGTAAGGAAGAGGTGTTGTTAACCTCTAATCGGACAAGAGGGGGCAAATATCACGAAATATTACTCAGACTCGGAATAAACGTCCTCAGAAAGTTAGAGTTCGTGGTAGTTGTGTAGGGTATCGTATGGTCGGGCCTGTCCGACCATACTGCTCCGCTCACTGGTTTTCCATATGTGTTGTATTATAAAACATGTGGACTTGAAAGTTAAATGTTCACACATTCACCTGACTGACCTGATATAAGGAACTCCAATAGGTCTCGGAGAGCTATACGTTATAGTACGTATATATATTAAAAGATTCTGAAGCAATATTATTTTATTCACTTCACTTTTGGTGCACGACTGCGTATGAGTGCTACTAACACATTACACACAATAGTAATACGCACCGTGGGTCGCAGCCAAACGATATTAAATGTTCTAAACACAAAACTTCATATCTCCATTTGATTTACTCCAGCAGGTAACTACAACAAAACGTATACGATGTTCTATATATCAAACACAATATTGTTCATTGTAATATAAAGAAAGTGTTCATACATAGTTCGATGTAACATCTTTGGTAATGATAGCGAACAATTTTAGTTAATGGTAGAAACTGATGACAGGTGACAGCGTATCGTCTAGCTATCATAAATTCTATACTATTTTATATCGATTATAACAGAGATCATCTGTTGCAGAAAGAATTTATAAGTAACAAGCAAGATAGGATATACACAGATAATGGTATCCTGTTATTATAACAAATCAATGTCACTCACATACTGTAGAATAAAAATGAAAATCACTTCCCTAAAAAAAAAGTAAGCAGCTATCGGGATGGAAATGTGCCAAATCGAATGAATTTCACAGCATTTACACAAATTTAAAGTTGTAACTGAACTTTATAAGCCTTAATACCTAAAGTATTTACGGAGTAATGACGTTTGTGGAATGCGTAATTCCGCTGAACGAAGAAAAATGGACTACACTGTAGAATTGCAAATGTTGCCAATTGATGTGGACTGCAAAATGATTGTACATTTTATGGAAGATTACATGACATTTCATTCTATGGAATACCAACTCATTGTACACTTGATGGCAGTGTGTAATCTTCGTCTTTCATTCTATGGAATACAAAATGTTTTATTTATCCTACATCACGCTGTTTTACAGGGTATTATGTCTATGTGCATATTTTTGTGACACTCAAAAGAAAACGAGATAGACACACAGTTACTTCTCGTGTCAATTTGTGAATGTTCAATACGTCCGTATGTCAATGTATGCGAATTAAAAATGATAAGCCAAATGTGTAATCCATATGAAATGAAAATCAATATAGCTAATTTATTAAGCCCATGGAAGCGTCCTTCTGTAATTCATTACATTCGAAACAGATTTCGATATAGGTCTCATTGATATTTTCGTCAGATTCCATGATAGTGTACAAACGGCCCTATGTTTTTCCGATTCAAATGCAATTTTATACAGTTTAGCGAGTTGAGTCCAGAATGATATGTGCCCAGTTTTCCTAATAGCAATAGCAATTCAAAGATAAAGACATTTGTATTCGATTGACATATACCTTTGTACAATATAGCTTTCTTCCGATTTTATGTAAATGGTGCACCCAACAACCAAATTGTGACTGCTAAGTTTTATTGTAATCGGTTTAGACTATATATATATAGATCACATGTACTTTTTGACGCAGCTGAGTTACTTCGAACTCACATCACTTCAGCTTGGGAGGAAGAGAGACTGCATCCAAATTGGAGGAAGTGCATTGTTGGGAAGGTACCCAAAAATGTCGAATTGAAAAATTGGAACAACTGCAGAGCAACTATAATACATAAACGAATTGAAAGTCAAATAGAAAACATACTGAGAGATTAACAAGCTGGCTTTAAACCAACTAGAAGCTGCGGGCACTAAGCCAACACCCTACGAGTCATTATATAACAATCTATAGAATGAGACACCCCTATACCTACTGTTCATCGATCGAGCAAAAAGAGAGTACACCAGAAAATAATCCGAATAATGAGAACGATGTACGGAGATGCGGAACTCTCAGTTCTTCACAACGGGAACATAAGCCATCCGTTTCGCAGAAACGAAGTAAAACTAGGATTCCTTCCGTTACCCCTAATGCACTAGATGAAATAATCAATGAAGTCTGCTCCCAGCGAAGGGGCATAACATGGAGTCTCTCACGTCATATCGAAGACTTAGACTATTTGACTAGAAAATAATCTGAATAATGAGAGCGATGTACGAAGATGTGTGTCAAGTTTCCGTTAAATCTGTTCAAAATGAGCCTATAATAAAGTGTACTAAGTTGTGTTCAAATAGGTTCAAATTATGATTTAACTTACGTATAGACAGTAACCGAAATTAATCTACTTCCTATATACATATTTTCGATCTGATTTAAATCATGCACGAAATACCCGAAATTTGTCCGATGACAGCATGCGTCATTATACCCTTCACCACACTGTGGTACAGGGTATTATGTCTTTGTGCATATGTTTGTAACAGGTAAAAGGAAACGAGATAGACACATGGTTCCTTTTGAGAATATGCATAGAATCACTTTCAAAGTCGATTTACCCATGTCCGTCTGTCCGCCCGTCCGTCCATGTATTTTTGCGACAAAGTACAGGTCGCATTTATGATTCGATATGGATGAAATTTGACATAGGTCACTTATTTGGCCCAAGGACAAACCCTATTGAAATTGGGAAAAATTGGTTCAGATTTAGATATAGCTCCCATATATATTTTCGCCCGATTTCATGTAATTGGTGCACCAAAGTCCCCATATATCTTTCGATTTGCCCGAAATTTGGCACAGTGTAATGAATTAGGTCTAGAATGGCGTGTGTTAAGTTTCCTGAAAATCGGTACAAATTTACATATAGCTCCCGTATATATTTTCTCCGATTTAATGTAAATGGTCCACCAAAGTCCCTATATATCTTCCGATTTGCACGAAATTTGGCACAGCGTAATTACTTAGGTATAGAATGATGCGTGTTAAGTTTGCTGAAAATCGGTTCAGATTTAGATATAGCTCCCATATATATCTTCGTTCGATTTAATGTAAATGGTCCACCAAAGTCCCTATATATCTTTCGATTTGCACGAAATTAGGCACAGCGTAATGAATTCGGTATAGAATGATGTGTGTTAAGTTTCTTTAAAATCGGTTCAGATTTAGATATAGCTCCGATATATATTTTCGTCCGATTTAATGTAAATGTTGCACCAAAGTACCTATATATATTTCGATTTGGACGAAATTTGGCACAGCGTAATGAATTAGGTCTAGAATGATGTGCGTTAAGGTTGCTGAAAATCGGCTCAGATTTTTATATAGCTCTGATATATATTTTCGTCCGATTTAAGGTGAATGGTGTACCACAGTCCCTTAATATCTTTCTGTTTTCAAGAAATTTGGCACAGCGTAATGAATAAGGTCTAAAATTACGTGTGTTAAGTTTCCTGAAATCGGTTCAGATTTAGATATAGCTTCTATATCAGACTAAATGAAGAATTTAGTATCGGTTGCAGAATGACATGTTTATGGATCCAATTTCATTTTACTGGTCTTTTAAAAATGCGACGCCTGTAGGATTCATCTGTTGAATATACCCAAAGTGGTGGAGGGTATTATATAGTCGGCCCCGTCCGACTTTACTGCTTTCCGTACTGGTTTTTGCTTTAATTGACGCCCAAAGCGTCTAAGTCTGTATGCCTAAAGGGGATCTTTATATAGATATTGAACATATTGAGTTTCGTCCGCTTTTATTTCAAGACTTCACAAAAAATGCTTCATCTTTCTATGGAATACCAAATGATCTTTAATTCTATAGCAGACCAAATTGACTACTGTTCATTTATAATGTAAGTATGTATGTTTATGTGCATATGTTTACTTAAAGCTTAACATAAATCATGAACAATAATCAAAAGCAATAACAACTTGTTTCTTTATCAGATACATAATAACAAATAGTGAACCTACACACAAGCAACAACAGCTATTTTCTATTCTTGCCAAACTAAACAAGGCAACCAGAAAGATTCGTCTTATCATCGTTGTTCTAAATTAAGATTTGCAAATATGAGAATAAATAATAAATGACGAAAATAGAGTTAAAATTATCAAAAATATGAAGAAGCAGGGTATTACATATAGTATGAAAAGGATTGGTAATGATGTATTATTTCATTATAAATATGTAAATTAACAGGAAAATGTAAGCCTCTTTAATTTAAACATAATTATTCAGAATGTTCTTATAAGCAAAGATGTACAAAATATTTGAATTACACGAAACCAATTATAATATTAATAGAATTTAAAAATGGACTTTAATAATAAATACGTAATACAATATTTTAATATGACTAATACGTCAGGAAATAATATTGGATGTCTTTATTAAATGCATATTTTTGGTTTGTGCCTACAAGGACGTTTGTCATTAATGCGATGGAAGAATTTTCAAAATTTCATAACATTCAATACTCACATCGTAAAAATAAAAGCTTCTATTCGGTACTGACTTCATTTTAAATGTAGTTTATTGAAATCTACATTTACTTATACATATATAGGCGAAATATTCAGAATGATAATTAGCCACTTTACCATAATCTGATTTATGCAATGAAATGTATTCCAAATTTTTATACTCTTCACCACACTGTGGTACAGGGTATTATGTCTTTGTGCATATGTTTGTAACAGGCAAAATGAATCGAGACAGACACATGGTTCCTTTTGAGAATATGCATAGAATCACATTCTGAGTCGATTTATGCATGTCCGTCTGTCCGTCCGTCCGTCCATGTATTTTTGTGAGCAAAGTACAGGTCGCATTTATGATCCGAATTGGATGAAATTTGGCACAGCCCATTGGTTTGGCCCAAGGACGAACTCTGTTGAAATTGATGACAATCGGTTCACATTTAGATATAGCTCCAATATATATTTTCGTCCGATTTTTGGTAAATGGTGCACCAAAGTCCCTGAAAATCATTAGATTTGCACGAATTTTGGCATAGCGAAATTAATTAAGTCTAGAATGATGTGTGCTAAATTTGGGAAAATCGGCTCAGATTTAGATATAGCTCCCATATATAGTTACGCCCGATTTTAGGTAAATGGTGCACCAAAGTCCCTGAAAATCATTCGATTTGCACGAATTTTGGCATAGCGTACTGAGTTATGTCTAGAATGATATATGTTTCGTGGAAATCGGTTCAGATTTAGATATAGCTCCCATATATAGTTTCGCCCGATTTTAGGTAAATGGTGCACCAAAGTCCCTGAAAATCATTCAATTCATTCATTCGAATTTAGGCACAGCGTACTGAATTAAGTCTAGAAAGATGTGTGCTAAGTTTCGTGGAAATCTGTTCTGATTTAGATATAACTCCCATATATAGTTTCGCCCGATTTTAGGTAAATGGTGCACCAAGGACCCTATATATTCTTTGATTTGCACGAAATGTGGCATAGCGTACTGAATTGAGTCTAGAATGATGTGTGCAATGTTTCGTGAAGATCCCTTCAGATTTAGATGTAGCTCCCATATATTTTTGTCCGATTTAAGGTAAATCATGCACCAAACTCCTAATGTTTGTCCGATTAACACGAAATTTTGCACAACGTATGAAATTGAGACTTGAATGACGTTATTAGGTTTTGTTGAATCAATTTTTCCGAGCCGATTTTGGCATATCTGTTTGTCCCCATTTGTAACACCGCGAAATATTACTTCTAGACCCATACTTTCGTATATCGTATATCCAAGAGGAGTGGTTCATGCAGGTGTATACATATTTTTATTTGGTTAGTGAAAATTGTATATGAGGTTTCGGTTATGTTCAGTAACGACGTACAATAAGAATGACACGTACAATATGAGGATCAGATGATATTTAGGATATAAAATGGACCAAAAATGTTTTCTGAATAGTTTCTTGTCTCTCCAGATGCCGCAGAACAACATGTGTTATTATATGGTGTAAGGGTTTACTCCGGGAAAACATGATTCTGAATACATACCAGAGTCTGCAAATATCGCGAAATATTGCCCATACATGGAATATAGATCCGCAACAAAGTGTTGTACTGTGGTAGTTGTGTAGGGTATTATATGGTTGGACCCGTCCGACTATACTGCTCCGCTCATTGGTGTTCATTTACTTTTAAAGTTATGTTCATTCATATATTACTGTTGAAGGACACTCATATAAATACCCAAAAGTGGTCTATTGTGTCATATAAACGCTCCGTTCTGGTATGGGCCCTTTTAATTTGCATATTTACATCATATTCCACTTTTAGGTGTTTCAAAAAAGTCGATATTTTAATATTTATTTGATAATAATAATAACTTCTCAAGGTTGTCTCATTAAAATTTCAAGTGAAAATTATCCTTCAAAGAATATATTTGTTGCAATAAATCTATGCATAGCTTAAACATTTAAAATATATAAAAAAACTATATACAGCATATTTTAAATCATCTCCATACTACTACATTACAAAAACATTTGTTCAGTAAATTTATGTTGCACCTTTCGCTACATAAATTAAAACGAAGCCAAAAATCTCCCACATGGAATGAATAGAATCTCATGTCTCTGGTGGGTGACACACACACACACCCTTGTTGAGTTAAATTGGCGCCAAAGTCTGCTTTCGAATCCGTGGCATAAATTTGGAAATAGTTTTTTTATACTCTCGAAAAAGACCGCGTCAACACCAAAAACCCCATACCGTGTCCTTTAAATTATGCACAATTTTTTAGTGTTTGCGCCTAGCTGAACTTACCTTGGAATAGTAATAATGTTGAACAAAAAAAGAAACAAACAAAACCAACATCGCCGCGATGTAGAAAAAAAAAACTAGGACAAACACTTTTTTATGCATTCAAATTTATATGAGTACATTTACATCATCCATCCAAGCAACTATCCATCCCGCTAGTCAGCCAAGCAGGCATTACCTACCCACCTATCCTAGGCATTCACCAAAATGATGCATTTTTCATATGCGGGTAACCTCAAATGTTGTGTCTGTAGTACGCCATCATATTGGTTGGTTGGTTGGATGGTTTGTTGGTAGCTTGTTTCATTGCAGCACACATGCATGAATGCGTATATTTACACCACCATGAATGTTCATGTCTGTTGTTTATAACATCATTTGTAGTTTTTGGTGTAAAACTCTTGCAGTTACTTTTAATATTTTCACGTTTATAGAGTCATTACCAGTAAAAATAATGCCAATGTGCTGAAAAAAATAGCAGTTTAATTTTTAAAGGAAAGCGGAAATAAATTGTAATAGATCGAACTATATATACCTTCCATCTTGAGGAATTAACACCATCCAATATATTCCGATTGTTTATACAGCTTTCACACTCTGAGAAAGCGGAATTACAAATTACAGTCATTCAATTGGAAAATTCGGCTAAAACTTTAAAATTACCAAAAATGGGGCGGTAGGGTTTTATTTGTACTGCAGCTATAAATGGATCTATATTGAAGATGTTCTTTGAGAAAAAAAAATGTTATCCAACAAAAATCCAAGGGTATTGAAAAAGGAACGACAAATTTATCCTTATGGTGGATGATATAAAAAACATGGTATTTAAAATAAACGTAATTACTTCAAAGTCCTACACAGCTGTAATTTTCGATGTGGTTTTATTTTTAAGACACAACTTATATATGTATATTGCTTATCTGCATACATGCCAAGTACAAGAGCAAGTTTATGCACACGAAATTGGGCTGACACGAATTTGAGGTTCACCTACAAATATTAATATATCAATACATACATACATATACATGTATATCTATATGAAAATATTGCAAAATGCATCAAGAGTAGCCAGGTCTAACTCCGCGAAGCTGTCAAAAGTAGTTTTCAATGTCGAACTTTTGCTACTCTTCACAGCTTGAAATATATTTCCATTTTAAAGATAGAACTACAATTTATCTCAAACCATTCATTGAATGGAATCTGCAGCTATTCCGCTTGTAAAATATCGATTGGATCAATTCATCCTAATAAACAAATATTACTTTTAAATTTCGCAATCAAACTATCGACCGTCAGGAATCTTAACATTTCCACATAAAAATACCAAGAATTGGGTGGGGGCACCTAGGTGAGACAGAACATGGACCTATACTGAATAATGTCTGTCAGAACTAATATATTCATTTGAGAAATAAGGATCCCAAAATCGAATTACATATCAAAATATCTAAAATAGCGAGGGACATTCCATATTATGTGGGCAATATCAAAACATGAATATCGAAATTTAAAAGATTCCTATTATGGGGCCAAAAACTATATGAAAAGTGGGTTTTGGCTCAAAAACCGTATTTTGGATGGGTCTTTATCGTATTTATTTGAGTACATCGAAAATTGAAAACATCATGCGGGAAGATAATTTTAAATTTCATAATGAATTGCTTGATTTATATTTCCATTTCTAAATAATTTGGCAATGTTTGAAGTTTTCAATCGATGTACCAAAACATTATGGAAGTACATGAAACTATTAAATACAAAATCTACTCTCGATTCTGTAAATTCTACTAAATTTGTTATTCCATTCGTAACACCTCAAAAGTAACCATCGGAGACCCCATACACTATATATATTATGGATCAGAATAATGATGAAAAAGTTCTATGTCAATTTAAAACTCTGCACTTTTGCAAAGGCAGTACTTCTATGATGAATGTTATTTTTATACCCTTCAATACATTGTGGTACAGGGTACTATGTTTGTAACAGGCAAAATATTGAGAATAAGCATAGAATCACTTTTTGAGTCGATTTATGCATGTCCGTCCGCCCGTCCCTCAGTCTGTCCGTCTGTTGGTGTTAAATTGTATACAAAGTACACGTCGCATTTATAATCCGATTTGGATGAAACTTGGTACAGCTCATTTGTATGGCCCAAGAACGAACCCTATTGAAATTGCGAAAAATCGGTTCAGATTTAGATATAGCTCCCGTGAAAATATATATTAGATATAGCTCCCATATATAACCGATTTAAGGTAAATTGTGCACCAAAGACCCTATATATCTGTCGATTTGCACGAAATTTAGTAGTATACTGAATTGAGCCATTATATAGAGTGATGTCTGCCAATCTTTTGATTTACACCAAATTTGGCATAACATACTGAATTGAGCCGGTCCAGATTTAGATATAGCTCCCATATATAGTTTCGTCCGATTTCATGTAAATGGTGTACCAAAGTCCCTATATATCCTTCGATTTGCATGAAATTTGGCATAACGTACTGAATCGAGCCTAGAGTGATGTCGGTCAAATTTCGTCAAGATCGGTCAAGGTTTAGATATAGCTCCTATATATATTTTGGTCCGATTTAATGTAGATTTAGTCCAGAATGATGGGTGCCAAGTTTCGTGAAAATCGATTGAGATTTAGATATAGTTCCCATTTATTATAGATTGATTTTAGCTACACAACCCATCCACCCCAAAAAGTGAATGGTGTCAAATAACACCAACATGGTCAGCCAGTTGATATCGTCTTGTTGAAACCACATATTCTCCAAGTCGTACTCTTCCATAGTAAGCAAAAAACTGTGGAATAATATATTACCATAATACTCCGAATTGACGGCGACACTCGTTTTTCTCCGTTTTCGAAGAAGTAAGATCGAATTACACCTTCGGAACCCAACAGTGGATTTTCTGGATGTAATAGCCCCTCTTCAATTACTTGAAGAACCCCGAGTATGACAATTTATTATGTAAACATTATTCTCCTCTTCCGTCTGGCCGGGTGGTGCGCACGATGACTCTCGAAGGGAATAACCGGTGTAACATACTAAGCTTGAATATGACACCAGTTGGCGACATTTGGAAATTTGTTAATCTAAATTGTTAATAATGGAATATCTGGTTTGACCTAAACTTTGCAAATCGTAATATTTTTCAAAACTTAATATTGGATCTATACAGCAAGCTCACACGGATCCTCTCCAAAGATGGTCAACTCATAGCAATTTCATATATATACCTCAGACAAAGCGAGTGATAATACCTGTGGTTTATTCCGTAGATCTTGGCAAACCGTTGGTATATATCTGTCGTCAAGACTAGCTGGCACTTTCTTACTTGTTTGAGAAAGTTTTGACAATTTTTTTGCATCATTTTCGTCAATGCCAGATGTCGAATTCCAGTCGCATTCTTACGAAAACAGAACATGGTACTCTAATTCACTTTAATTCACCTTAAAGGGAGTTTTGAGTTATCGTGCCCGCCCTTCGCAAAAACGCTGCTTGGAGAAAAACGCGTTTAAATTTTAGAAGCCCTCTTGCCGTCACTTGATGCTAAAACAATAAACCGGCTATATCTTCAAAATAGTTGAGATTTTCACTTGAAATTTTATATGGACATTCTTGAAAAAAATACAGCTTTGAAAACGACAATGCCCACCCCCCACTCAAATATAGACACTTTTGTAGGATGTATAATACCCTGACGTATAAACGCTTAATACGCTGTCGCTAGGCCCTTAATATTACAATTTGTCCCTGAACATTTCAGAATTATAGTTTGCTTGCATAATTTATACACACATCTAAATGCATATATTACTCTGAACATATACATATGGGGAATATGTACATGAGCTTGTAACATTTTTATGATTTCGCGTATTATTGTGTTTAGAAACATACATGTATATTAGGGCGGGTCTATATGTATGCAGCCGAGAAATTCGATTAAATCCAGCCCCTAGGATGATTCTATGGACAATTTTTGAGCAACCTTGGTGAAGGAACCATAGGTCTATCTCGATTTTCGAGTCTCTCAGCTTTCAAAAAATTATTGTTTTCTTATAACATCATTTTGATTCAAAATTCGAATTTTTATCAATTTTACCGAAAAACTTGGAATTTTTTTCGAAAAATAGTTTAAATATGTATGAAACGCCCTCTCGCGGTGGTCTTAGTTGAAGCAAGTGAAAAAGCGGATATATTGACAGGTACTAGGAAAGAAAACATAGGGAACATACCAAAAATTGGACCTATACCGACATTTCTAAAAACGGATTATGATTTTTAAAGGATAAATATACCCTCAGCCTTATCGATAATGAGGGTGTATACACTTTAACACGGTGAAAATGTGCCTCATCGAAATATTGGTTCTAGACCCCATGTTTCTTCGGACCAAATCCGTTTCAGAAATTGTAGATTTCATCCGAACTTTGCCCATCTTATTATTTCTTGCAAGCTTAGTTCAAATTCGAAGATGGAGAATATCGGTCCACTTCTACTGGAACCTCCAATCAGGGGCAAGGTCATTATCGAACCTTGCGTTCTAATTTTTTATCTCTCTATCCTCCGCAGGTGAAATGATTACAAAAGTGTCTTAGAACCAAACTCAAAACGCGAAACAAACCAGAAAACCATTTTCATATAAAAAGCGGGTTATATGGGGACTACCCCAAAAAGGGGACGAATATTAATAATTTTTGGTAGGGAGATTTGTTACCATATACGACTACAAAATACCAAACTGCAGAAAATTCGGTTGAAAACGCGCTCAAGAACCCCAAAATACCTAAAATTGGGGGTACCCTTATATGGGGGCTATCCTAAAAAATGGACCTATATTCATATTTTTTTGTGCAGAGATTTGGAACCTATTCGTGTTCGGTTGAAAAACGCGCTCAAGAACAGAAAAACACCGAAAATTGGGGGGTACCCTTATATGGGAGATATCCGAAAAAATTTACCTACAATTATATATATATGTTAAGAACCCAATATATTAAATTTCAGCGTATTCGGTTGAAAAACGCGCTCAAGAACCCCAAAATACCGAAAATTGGGGGATATCCGAAAAAATTGGTCTATATTTATAATTTTAAGTGGAGAGATTTGGTACCTATTAAGAACTCGAACTACTAAATTACAGCCAATTCGGTGAAAATACGATCAAAACCCCCAAAATACTGAAAATTAGGAGGTACCGTTATATGGGGGCTACCAGAAAAAGTGGGCCTGTATTTATAATTTTTTGTGGGGACATTTAGTACACAATAAGAACCCAAATTTCAGCGTATTCGGTTGAAAAAGGGGCCCAAGAACCCCAAAATACCAAAAATTGGGGTGTACTGTTATATGGGAGCTATGCTTAATCGTGGACCGATATATCCCATCTTCGAACTGGACCTGCCTGCAGACAAAAGACAACCCTATGCACAATTTCAGCACCCTATCTCAATTCCTTCAGAAGATAGCGTGATTACAAGAGAGTACCAAAAAGTGGGGGGTACTATTATATGGGAGCTATGCCCAAGCGTGGATCGATATATCTGATCTTCGAACTAGACCTGCCTGCAGACAAAATACAACCCTATGAAAAATTTCAGCACCCTATCTCAATTCCTTCAGAAGATAGCGTGATTACAACAGACGGACGGGCATGGCTAGATCGTCATATAATTTTACCCTGATCAAGAACGTATATACTTTATAGGGTCGGAAATGAATATTTCGATGAGTTACAAACGGAATGACAAAATCAATATACCCTCCATACTATGGCGGAGGGTATAAAAAGGTTGAGATATACAACCACCCATTTTGAATCAAAATGATGTTACAGGGAAAAAAATATTTTTTCAAAAGTGGGAGACTCGAAAATCGAGATATACCTATGGTTACTTCAACAAAGTTACTTAAAATTGGCCATAGAATCATCCTAGGGACTGGATTTAATCGACAAAAAAATTGGGCTGCCCTAATGTATATAGTCATGAGTGTATTTCTACATTGGTTACTACATCTTCGTAAAATTTATGAGACTGCACAGCGCCTGTCTATGTATAAAATATGAAGATATATATATACGTACATAAAATATACAAGAAAAAAATTCACAGTAAAAGTGAAAATTCAGCTGTTCAATATCAGTGAACATCCAGCAGATTCGTAATGAAATTTTAGCCTGCATCATTCTTTACCATCTTTGCCATTTGGGATTTTCACTTTCCATTTGCTTTAAATTCGTAGCGAGAACAAAAACTGATGTAATATCAAATATCTTAACATACGATTCGAACCCAAGACACAAAGCGAAGGAAGGAACGCAAGAATTAAGCGTTTGGTTTTATTTTTGTGCATTTGAAATATTCCATATTTTATGATTTATTTTTTGATCTTTTTAAAGGATTTTTTTTTATAAGATTAATTTGTTGTTACATTTTTTTCTATGTTGCTTTTCTTTAATGCGTAGTTAAAATTGTTATGATATTTGTGTGTGTGAGAGGTTATTTTGGTGACTGTATTTTGTGCCGGCTTTAATATTTCTAGACGAAATGAAAATTAATTATGCGGCCTGATTGAATTTACATGCACACACTTTTTTGGTTAATATTAAAATTCTCTGCAGAATGACTAAATATAAATGCCAGCACTTGTGTCATGAACAGTCATTATGATAGAATTTTACCCTACGTTAATTCTGAAGAAGATTATTGGCAACAAACATTGCTAATACTACATATATTTCAAAAATGTGTAAAAATCATGTTGACAATTTTTTAAACTTGTAAGATTTTTTTCAAATGTACATTTAGGTTTATTTATATTTCGATAGAAAAAATCACGGTGCGAACATTTATGGAAGATATGTCTACGTACATATGATAAAAAAGAAACAATTTCAGAACAAAAGTGGTGGTGGTTAAACCATATAGGGGAGACTTGGGCAGATTCGGCACTTTTTTAGAGCTCTATGTCTTAGTACTTATTCAACAGATATAAAAACTTTTTGGCTGATTATTGTCGTCTGGAACCCAATTATAAAAAGTAGTACCAAAAACATATAATTAATTGATATTAGTAAATTTTTTTATGGTTTTTAAAAAGAGTCAAATTCGCCTACCGGGATAGCTTTGAAGGGGCACATTCGGCAACATAGTCGTATCCTGATAATTATCACCGCTATCAGTCTGGTTGGAATTCAAATCACCTAAAAGTTCTATTTTGTTTTAATACGCGATTCAATGTTTGATTTTTAAGGCTATATTTCCTAATGCGGACGTTGACGTCTTACCACCAGAAATAGCTTTTTCTATCACATTTTCGACAATCCAGGAACATTTGGTATGGTATTATTTGTAAATGCCATGTTAACCTCGAAGTGAGGCACCAGCGAAATTCTCATGTAGTTTATTTCGTTGTTCAGCTAAAGGTTTTTTGTATAGAAGCAATAAATAGATTCGGTGGAGAATATCCCAAAAAAACTAAGGGAACTGATGAGGATTAGTGGCGTGATCCGAAAATATAGTCTTCCCTGCCATACCCCTCGGCAAACAATGCCATACATTCCCCAATAATAAACAGTTGTTTTTTTTTTATAAAAACAACAAACTGGGATTTAGCCTGACTATTTTGCAAAACCAAATACAAATGGTATCTCAAATAAACCACCAACACTACTGATTTTAAGGAAATAATATTGCACTATCTACATAACCGAATGTGCCCCATCCTGAAGGTACTTTTTATACCCTACACAACTATGTTGTTAGGGTATTATAGCTTTGTGCAACCTCAAAATTTTGTAACGCCGCGAAATATTGGTCCTAGACCCATCTTTAAGTATACCGATCGTCATATCTCGACTAGCTGAGTCGATCTAGGAATGTGTGTCCGTCCGTCTGTCCATTATAATTTGTAAACTCGATACAGGCCACAGTTATGGACCAATCTTCACGAAATTTTGCATGTAGGATAGGTTCTGGCCAATGAAGACCCCTATTGTTTTTGGGAAAGATCGGTTAATTTTTAGGGGATGAAATGGACCAAATACTAAATTATTGTCGGTTTTTCTGGTCGCTCCAGAGGCCGCAATAATGGCCCGAATACAATTTTCAAAATTTGTATTCTATAGCGTATATATTTATCCCTGAAGGACATAGATCAGGGAAGTTGCTATTATATCCAAGAGGAGTGGTTGACCTTTAAATTAATACCAATTATATTGTTGTATGTGCTCGGATGTGGGAGTTATACCTAAATATTTACAGGTATCTCCGTATTCGTACATTATTTAGTAACCCATTATCACTCTAGAGAGCGGAACTATAGCGCTGATCGCTTTGAAATGTTCCATGAGGTTACAGTTATGGTCAAGGACAACGCCTATAATTTTCAGTGATGATCAGATAATAATTTTGGAATGAAGTGGACCGAAAACATAATTTCGGTCGAGTCGATTTATAGACCACAAATGAAAGCCGAACATCACAACACAGCCCACAGTGAAGGGAATCTGGACAATAGCTGCACTGAATACTCGTAATATTCGGAAAATATGTCAGTGTGAGTAAGAAGTGTTGTTTACTTCTAATGGGCAAGAGAGTGCAAATATCACGAAATATTGCCCAGGCTCAGAAAATTTGAGATCCGTGGTAGTTGTGTAGAGTATCGTATGAGCGGCCCCTTCCGACTATACTGCTTCGCTCACTGGTTATAGTTATTTTAATTTTTTTTACCAACTTTCTTCATTGGCCAGAACCCATCCTACATGCAAAATTTCGTAAAACTTGGCCCATAACTGTGGCCTGTATCGTGTTTACAAATTATAATTGACAGACGAACGGGCGGACACACATGTCTAGATCGACACAGCTAGTCGATATATGACGATCGGTATTATAAACGGCGTTATAAACTTCTGGGGCTGCACAAAGCTATAATGCTCTGACAACATAGTTGTGTAGGGTATAAATACAAAAAATCATGTCATTTAAATAAGTTTATTAGTTGGAGATTTCAAACTCTGTTAAAGTTTTTTTTCATATTCGATACCTATGTGTCCAAGCTAGTTATGTACAGTGGAAGATTCATATCCAAAACGCGGTTGCCGAATGTGCCCCAGTCTCCCCTACCCTCAATACAAAAATGTATGCAACCATTAAATGAAAATAAATTTAACCCAAAATAAACGCCTCTTCCAGCATGTCAGTGATTTTCCTTCTGATGTGATAAATTTAATTATCGCGTCTACATTGAAACGGGTCGTTTTCGTTTGCTCCTTTTCAAATTCATATCTTCTTTTTTTGCCAAAATCTCATTTTTCTCCTATTCTGCAAAATAATCATATTCCGCCGTATCTCTTCACTTAAATAAAACCATAAATGGAAAGGAAACTAAAAAAAGGATTAAAAGGAAACACGATTTGCTGTGATTTTGAATAGTCCTTCCGTATGCTTTTAACGCATTACAGAAATAAACGGATGAGTGAAATTTTTACTCGCAATAGATAAGACGGAGGATGTCATTGATGATGCTGTTGATGTAACGACGACGGTGTCAATGTTGAATATCAATGAGTAAATGAAACTGACATACTGACTAACAGCTTAATCTTCACATATACGAATACACACATACACACACCCTCATATATGTCCAAATAAATATTCTAAGAGCAAAGTTTTCTCATAAAATCCGATAAGATTTAATAGTTTTGAGTAGTTGAACACATGTACATGTGTGTGTGATGCTTCCCAGCGCATCAGACAAAACTAGAAAATAAAATTTGATGTTGCTTTAGAAAATATAGCAGCATCGTTTAAATTACAAGCCAGTAAGGAAAGTAGTAAAGTCGGACGGGGCCGACTATATGATACCCTTCACCACTATGGGTATATTAAACAGCTGATGATATTTATCTAAATGTGAATCTACATAGATCTATCCATACCTAGATCTATCCATATCATTCGTTTGTTACAATGGGACAAAAGTATGTAAATCGACTTCAAACAAATACAAATAGGTCATCCGTTGGACTATGCCTGTACTTCTAGACAACTCAACAATTCTATGCTCAATTTTGTACGTTGTGCAAAATTTGATGTCAATCTGACTAACATGAGGAGTGGGATGCCCAATTTAATTAAAATCGGGCGAAAATATATAGAAGCTATATCCAAACATGAAGCGATTTCAACGAAACTTGTCACAGGTTAGGTTATACTAATTTCAGTATGTTTTGTTCCTATCAGCCATATATTGGTTCCTTGGTGTGCCAATTACCTAAAATCAATCTATAATAAAAGGGAGCTATATCTAAATCTCAACCGATTTTCACGAAACTTGACACCCATCATTCTGGACTAAATTTTCATTAAATCGGACGAAATCACTCTAGACACGATTCAGTACGGTATGCCAAATTTCGATTTTCACGAAACTTGGCAGACATCATTCTAGATTCAATTCAGTACGTTATACTAAATTTCGTGCAAATCGACAGGCACGATTCAGTACGGTATGCCAAACTTCGTGCAAATGGAAGGATATATAGAGACTTTGGTGCACCATTTACATGAAATCGGACGAAACTATATATGGGAACTATATATACACCTGAACCTATTTTCACGAAACTTGGCAGACATCATTCTAGATTCAATTCAGTACGTTATACTAAAATTCGTGCAAATCGACAGATATAAAGGGTCTTTGGTGCACAATTTACCTTATATCGGACGAAAATATATATGTGAGCTATATCTAAATCTGAACCTATTTTTTCCAATTTCAATAGGGTTCGTCCTTGGGCCAAACAAATGAGCTGTGCCAAATTTCATCCAAATCGGATAATAAATGCGACCTGTACTTTGTTTACAATGTAACATCAACAGACGGACAGACGGACGGACGGATGGACATGCATAAATGGACTCAGAAAGAGATTATATGCATATTCTCAAAAGGAACTATGGGTCTATCCGTTTCCTTTTGCCTGTTACAAATATATGCACAGAGACATAATACCCTGTACCACAGTGTGGTGAAAGGTAGAAAAATGCTGCACTGCTTAATTCAGTGAAAAAATCAACAGCATTGCAATGTTTCCTCGTCTTGTAGAATATTCATGCGATTTTACATAAAATTTAAAATAAAGGTCCGCTTTACCGAAAATGTTGGTTGCCTTTATACCAACAACCAACATTTTCGGTATTTTGGGGGTTTTGAATGAGGTTTTCAACGTAATTCGCTGTTATTTGGCAGTTTGCATTCCTATTGGGTACCAAATACTTCCTCGATCAATTATAAATATAGTATTTTTTCGGGTATTCCCCCTATAAGGGTACCCCCCAATTTTCAACCTTGAAATTCGAATTTCGGAACTTCAAGATTTATGGTCTTAAATCAAGGACTCTTACGACAAGTGTATTGACTAATTGTTGGCAATATAGTGTACAACTTCAGAGCAAATATCTTTTGCCGATTCGAAGTATCAATCTTCCAATCAAAGTTTCATTGATTGCATGTCGGAGATCAATGAAAAGATTCATAATCTTAAGTCGGTGAAATCTCCCTCTGAAAATCCTGTCGTCGTTAATGCTAGCACACCGCAATACACTTCAGTTCAGAATCTTTCACAAATCGGTATTGAATCTAATCAACCTCCTGCTGAAATTAATAGTTCTAGAAATAGTTTGAATATGAATATCCCAAATTCATCAAATATTGTTCAAACAGAAATTCCAAATCCTGCAGAAGTTTCCATTTCTAATTGGAGTTTGCCTCCAATAGTTTCAAATACCATGCATAACCTCAACTTACCACCGTGTGAGATTGAGGAGTTTCATGGAGACTTCTTATCGTGGCCCACATTTCGGGATCTTTTCTCAGCTATACTTATTAATAACTCTCGCCTAAGTGACATTGAGAGGCTTTGTCACTTAGATCAAAAAACAAAAGGTGAAACTAGGGAAATCGTGTCTA
This sequence comes from Musca vetustissima, assembly GCF_032173495.1. Lineage (NCBI taxonomy): Eukaryota > Metazoa > Arthropoda > Insecta > Diptera > Muscidae > Musca > Musca vetustissima. The sequence continues at coordinate 22,307 of NW_026881911.1, forward strand.
AGTTTTCCACTCACCCATAAAAGTTTCACTATGGCTTGGCAGTCGTTGAAGGATACGTACGACAATAAACGTATTCTAGTTCATAATCATCTCAAACTCTTATTCAACCTTCCCTTTATAGAATCTGAATCTAGTTCTAATTTAAAAATTCTACAGCACGGTATCAACGGCTGCATTTCTGCTAATTCAGTCTATGATGTATCACGAACTAATGTACTATCACATTTACGCACTAATGTACTATTCACGTTGTCTGCATGATACAAAGTATGTGAGGTATTAGCTGCTGAGCGTGTGCTTTCTTAACCTCTATTATTCGCTGTAAGAACTTTTTGGATTTATTTGAACACAACTGAAGTTTTGTAATACAGTCATGTGGTACTTTGTTACCTTTGTATGAACGTTTCGCAATTTCCTTTTGTGTGATGTCCGTATTCATGAAGGATGAAGTGCACGATTTGCTCTTTTTATACCCTTCACCACACTGTGGTACAGGGTATTATGTCTTTGTGCATATGTTTGTAACAGGCAAAAGGAAACGAGATAGACCCATAGTTACTTTTGAGAATATGCTTTCTGAGTTGATTTACGCACGTCCGTCTGTCCGTCCATGTATTTGTGTAAACAAAATGCAGGTCGCATTTATGATCCGATTTGGATGAAATTTGACATAGGTCTCTTATTTGGCCCAAGGACGAACCCTATTGAAATTGGGAAAAATCATTTCAGATTTAGATATAGCTCCCATATATATTTTCGACCAAAGTTCCTATATATCTTTCGCTTTGCACGAAATTTGGTACAGCGCAATGAATTGGGTACAGAATGATATGTGTTTAGTTTCCTGAAAATAAGTTCAGATTTATATATAGCTCCCACATATCTTTTCGTCCGATTTAATGTAAATGGTGCACCAAAGTCCCTATATACCTTTCGATTTGCACGAAATTTGGTACAGCGCAATGTATTGGGTATAGAATGATGTGTGTTAAATTTCCTGAAAATCGGTTCAAATTTAGATACTTACTTTATTTAGCCTGATTGTTACAGAACGGTTGTTCCATAAGCGGAGCTTAAAAAAGATTTCCAAGCGCGTCGGTCTTGTGCGCACCATCAGTAGGCTCGTTTTTATATGCCTAGTAGATCTTTCGGAGAACTTTTCTTTCAAACACCCCAAGAGCTGCCTCATCGGCTTGCGCAAGTACCCATGCTTCTGATCCAAATATAATAGCACGGGTAGTATCAGCGTCTTGTAAAGTGTGAATTTGGTCTGGCGGCAGGTGGACTTGCTTTTGAGTTGTTTGCTCAGACCATAGTAGCATCGGTTGGCCATCACAATCCTGCTCCGAATTTCAAAACTGATGTCATTCGTTTTATTTATGGCGGTACCAAGGTATATAAGGTCTTCAACCCGAAGCTGTAGTTCTCAAGTTGCTCAGTTGGCCCGAGTCTACTGGACGTCTTGCACGTTGATACCATCAACTTGGTCTTCTCGCCGTTTATGGCCAGACACACTTTGGTAGACTCCTTTTCAATTTGTTCAAGGGTGGCTATTACCGCTCGCAATGTTCGACCCATTATATCGATGTCATCGGCGTAGGCGAGTAACATGTGTTGTTTGGTGTACAGAGTGCCATTTCTGTTCACCTTTGCGTCTCGTATGACCTTTTCCAGTTTAATGTAAATGGTGCACCAAAGTCCCTATATATCTTTCGATTTGCATGAAATTTAGCACAGCGTAATGAATTAGGTATAGAATGGTGTGTGTTAAGTTTCCTGAAAATCGGTCAAGATTTAGATATAGCTTCCATATATATATATATTTTCGTCCGATTTAAGGTAAATGGTGTACCAAAGTCCCTATATGTCTTTCGATTTACACGAAATTTGGCACAGCGTAAGGAATTAGGTCTAGAATGATGTGCGTAAAGTTTCCTGAAATCGTTTCAGATTTAGATATAGCTTCTATATCTAACCAAATGAAAAATTTAGTATCGGTTGTAGAATGACTTGTTTATGGATCCAATTTCATTTTACTGAAAAATGCCACGTCTGTTAGGATTCATCTGTTGAATATATCCAAAGTGGTAAGGGGTATCATATAGTCGGCCCCGTCCGACATTACTACTTTCCCTACTGGTTTGTTTAAGCCAAAGAGCGATCACAGTGAGCAATTCTTAAGGAGGTGGATTTTTTTATTTGTATGCGCATTCATTCCCAGAATCTCTAATGAATGAATGCATCGTGCCAACTTTGAGTTGAGCATATGGTACAATTTTCCAAGAAGGAAAACAGAATACGTTCAGTACAAAAGTGAATTTCGTTGAATAACATTATTATAAGTTACCTTTGATGATTGTGTATGAAAGAAATATTATTTAAAAAAATACACATTACACACATGAAGAAAATACTTCTTGTTTAATCAAATATACACGACGCTATATTCGTCCGGCCCGAAAATTGTATAGCTTTTATCATGGGGTACACATTAAAAATACTTTAGATCGGTCGATCAGGTTGTACGAGGGCAATATTAAAAGATGGACCTCCATTGTCAATTGTATATCAAAAAGTGAACGAAATACCTACAACACCTACGCCTATTGCTCTCTTTGTTGTTGACATAATTTTGTTTGCAAAAATTATGCTTATTATTATAAAGAATTACAAAATGTTATATAGAAAGTTTTTACGCCTCACATTTGTGTTCCATCGCCCACCAAAATTTGAATTGTTTATCATATTTCTTTGTTTATTTGTCTTCTACAAAATTTCTCTGCTAAAAATAATAACTACATGTCAATGACACAAATTATGGAGAAATCAATTTATAAGTTGCGGTGCTTTTTTCCAATTATCACAGGTGTTCGCTGTTGCAAAAGTTTCATAAAATAAATAATCACAGCAATTCAAACATAATGCAAATAAATTGTATTTATTATAATAAATTTCAATGACAACAAAAAGTTCGTAGAATGCAGTTTCTGGAGGAAAAGTGGGAAGCACACGATAAGATATCAGATTACATATACGCGTGTATAATTTTTATATTTACACGCTTTTCTGTAATTATATAACAATTTCGTTAGTACTACTTTAATTTACAGAATAAAGAAAGTCTATAGGGTAACCGATAAATGGAATGCCGGAAATTTCATAAAATATTGTTCATTTTGTATGGCGTAAAAACATAAAACAATCAAGAAATATTTTATGACTGACTATTTTAAATTTTAATTTATAGCATTGTTTTCTATCACCAAAATTCGATTACCACATCCAACACAGTTTCAAAGGATTTCAACGAACATGAAACCCAAAGTTAGGTGTATATTTTATTATTCTGCACTTTCTTTTGTGACGTTATTCGCGTTTATATTGTCATCTGGGGTCCAAGCAGAGCACTGCAGGTAGCAAAGGATTAAAGGGATTATTTTTAAATGGAAAGAAAGTGTATACAATATAGTGAAAGGACTCTTAAAAAATAAAATATTAAGTATAAAGAGAGTAAACTATTTCACGTTCATACAAACCGACCTCTGTTCAACGTATACACATATTTTTTGAATGTTGTAATCAATATTTTTTTTCGACAACCATATAGACGTGGATTTTTTAAACAACCCTATAAGCGCGAATTTTTTAAACAATAGTTTTTCAACCAGCCTATAGTCGTGGATTTTTTAAACAATATTTTTTCAACAACCCTATAGGCGTGGATTTTTAAACACTATTTTTTCATCTACCCTATAGGCGTAGATTTTTTAAACAATATTTTTTTAACAACCTTATAAGCGTGGATTTTTTAAACTATATTTTTTTAACAACCTTATAGGCGTGGATTTTTTTAAATAATATTTTTTAACAACCGTATAGGCCTGGATTTTTTAAATAATATTTTTTAACAACCGTATAGGCCTGGATTTTTTAAATAATATTTTTTAACAAACCTATAGGCGTGACTTTTTATAACCTAACAACTATGTTGGCAGGGTATTATAGCTTGGTGCAGCCCCAAGAGTTTGTAAAGCCGCGAAATATTGGTCCTAGACCCACCTTTAAGTACACCGATCGTCGTATCTCGACTAGCTGAATCGATCTAGAAATGAGTGTCCGTCCGTCCGATACAGGCCACAGTTAAGGACCAATCTTCACGAAATTTTGCATGCATATTCGGGCCAATGAAGACCCCTATTGTTTTTGGTAAAGATCGGTTAATATTTAGGGGATGAAATGGACCAAATACTTAATTTTTGTCGGTTTTTCTGGTCGCTCCAGATGCCGCAATTATGGCCCAAACATTTCGAATTTTTACATGGAGAAGGGGATTGGGTCAAAGAATAAGCATGCCGGGTTTGATAAAGATCGGTCAATATTTAGCGGGTCAAATGGACCCTGATTTTTGGGTGAAAAATTACAAAATGTTTATTCTGGGGCGTATATATTTACTCCTGAAGGATATAGACCCGAGGAGTTGATAGCATATCCAAGAGAAGTGGTTGGCCTTTAAATTGATACCAAATACAGTGATGTATCTACTCAGATCTGGGAGTTACATTCACATTCTTACGTATTCAGATATTATTAAGTAACTCATTACCACATTAGAGGGCGGAAATATCGTGCTGAAGTTCCAGTTATGGTCAAGGACAACGCCTACAATTTTCGGTGATGATTAGATAGTAATATTGGGATGAAATGGAACGAAAACTTAATTTTTTGTGTGTTTTCGAGTCGAATATAATACGAACATCACAACACAACCCACTGTGAAGGGAATCTGGACAAGTAATTAGAGTGGCTGTACTGAGTATTCGAAAATGTAAGGAAGAGTTGCTGGGCAAGAGGGGGCTAATATCACGAAATATTACCCAGACTCGGAATAAACATTCGAAGAATGTAAGAGTTCCGTTGTAGTTGTATAGGGTATCGTATGGTCGGCCCCGTCCGACTATACTGCTCCGCTCACTGGTTTTTCAAAATAGGTTTTTTCGTTATAGTTGCAAAATCAAATTGAGTATGGAACAATGAGTATCAGTATTCTTTAAACCGATTCAATTTAATATACAGTTTCTGATTGCCCTGTCCGAATTTGGACTTTTTCTTACTGATTAAAATATTCCTTTAATCAAGAAGCTGTAAATTTCGACTTTTTATACCTTTAAGTATACCGATCGTCATATCTCGACTAGCTGAGTCGGTCTTGACATGTGTATCCGTCCATCGGTCTGTTTATTATAATTTGTAAACACGATACAGGCCACAGTTATGGATCTATCTTCACGAAATTTTGCATGTAGGACGGGTTCTGGCCAATGAAGACCCCTATTGAAATGGACCAAAAACTTTATTTTTGTATGATTTTCTGGTCGCTCCAGAGGCCACAATTATGATCCAAACATCGTGAATTTTTACATGGAGAAGGGGATCGGGCCAAGGAATAAGCATACCTGTTTTGATAAAGATCGTTCAATATTTACCGGGTCAAATGGACCCTTACATTTTCGCGAAAAGTGACAAGATTTGTATTCAAGAGCGTATATATTTACTCCTGAAGAACATATAACGACAAATTGATAGTATATCCATATATATTGTCGTATGTAGTCGGATGTGGGAGTTACACTTACATATTTGCAGGTGCTCATGTATACATTACCACACAAGAGGGCGGAAATATAGCGCTGATCGCTTTTAAAATTTCCATGAGGATCCAGGTATGGTCAAGGACAACGGCTATAATTTTCGGTGATGATCAGATAATAATTTTGGGATTAATTGGACCAAAAACTTATTTTTTGTGTTTTTTTGAGTCGATCTATAGGCCACAATTGAAAGTCGAACACAAAACGACCGTGAAGGCAATCTGGACAAATAATTAGAAGGGCTGTACTAAATATTTGGAATATATGTCATTGTAAGGAAAAGGTGCAATTTATTTCTAATCGGGCAACAGGGTAAAACTATCACGAAATATTGTCCATATAAAAATAATTTGCTCGGAATAAAAATCCGCAGAAAGTTTGAGTTCCGCGGTAGTTGTGTAGGTTATCGTATGGTAGGCCCCGTCCGACTATACTACTTCCCTCACTGGTTTAATAATATTTCTGCAAGAAAGGTATTTTTCAAGGAACTATATTTGCCTCTAAGCCTGAATACTTTTAAGTAAAAATATTTATAAGAAGATTTTTTCAACTGACTATCGAAGCATAAACCTGGATTTAAAATAATATTTTCTCAAAGATTTATTTTAAGAACGTATTTCGGTTTTGGAAAAAATGTGTGGTTATAACCTTCGCCACACTGTGGTACAGGGTATTATGTCTTTGTGCATATGTTTGTAACACGCAGAAATAATCGACCCATGGATACCCATGGTTACTTTTGAGAATATTCATAGAATCGACCCATGGTTACTTTTGGCCCATGGTTACTTTTGAGAATATGCATAGAATCACTTTCTGAGTCGATTTATGCATGTCCGTCTGTCCGTCCGTCCATGTATTTTTGTTAACAAAGTACAGGTCGCATTTATGATCCGATTTGGATGAAATTTGGCACAGGTCACTTAATTGGCTTAAGGACGAACCGTATTGAAATTGGGAAAAATCGGTTCAGATATTGATATAGCTCCTATATATATTTTCGTTCGATTTAAGGTAAATGGTGCAAGTCCCTATATATCTTTCGACTTGCACGAAAATTGGCATAGCGATATGAATTAGGTCTAGAATGATGTGTGTTAAGTTTCGAGAAAATCGGTTTAGATTTAAATATAGCTCCCAAATATATATTCGTCCGATTTAATGTAAATGGTGTACAAAAGTCCCTATATATATCTTTCGATTTGCACAAAAAGTAGCATAGCGATATGAATTAGGTCTAGAATGATGTGTGTTAAGTTTCGAGAAAATCGGTTTAGATTTATATATAGCTCCCAAATATATCTTCGTCCGATTTAAGTTAAATGGTGTACCAAAGTCCCTATATATCTTTCGATTTGCACAAAAATTGGCATAGCGATATGAATTAGGTCTAGAATGGTGTGTGTTAAGTTTCCTGAAAATCGGTTCAGATTTATATATATCTCCCATATATATTTTCGTCCAATTAAAGGTAAGTAGTGTACCAAAGTCCCTATATATCTTTCGATTTGCACGAAATTTTGCACAGCGTAATAAATTAGGTCGAGAATGATGTGTGTTAAGTTTCCTGAAATCGGTTCAGATTTAGATATAGCTTCCATATCTGACCAAATGAAAAATTTAGTATCGGTTGCAGATTGACATGTTTATGGATCCAATTTCTTTTTACTGGTCCTTTAAAAATGCGACGCCTGTTAGGATTCATCTGTTGAATACACCCAAAGTGGTGAAGGGTATCATATAGTCGGCCCCACCAGACTTTACTACTTTCCTTACTGGTTGTTCAATTGTACCACCTCCTCATACAACTAGACTCTCTACAGATTTGTGGTAGGGTGTTAGAGAAAAATATGCAACAATTGTGCCATGAAACAATTACTATTATAATACCTCTAGTGACCTGTATTTTTGCATTTCTCGTTTTTGTTTCGCATGAGGACTTAGGTGAGCGTAGAATTTACTTTTGAACCGGTGAGAAAGGAATAATAATTAATATTATTATAATTTTTTAGAATATCTGCAGTTAGTGTGGCAACTGCCGGTTTGCCGTTTACTCTGTTGTTGCATTAACTTAGTTTCACAACAACAAAAAAAAAAAGATATCCATTGTTAACGCAATGATTTTTTTATTTGCCCACAATTTAATTATATTATTTTGGAAGTTTACTCTGTAGGATAGGAAATAAGATTAAAACTAAACTCTTTTATACGCCAAGTACTAAATACAGAATTAGGTCAGGCAAAATAAAAAAATAAAAACATTAGATATTGTAAATAATAATAAAGATAAAGAATAGAAAGGTTTTTATTTACCAGGAATCTATTGTAATCTCATTTTTTATGTTTATTTTTCAGTAATAGAATTCATTTACATCATTTAATGGAATGACAAATTATGAGGGCGAGCCAAGTGACCACAAAGTTATATAATTTTTTTTTTTTTCAAAATAAGTATATATTTAAATTTATTTTAGAAAATTTGTAGTCGATTAACAAATATACGTATTGGCTTGTGGTCGTAGTTGTTATTGTTTAATTTTTATGTACAGCACTTTTCAATATTTTGAAAATAATGGACACGTTTTTGGCATTCTGAAGAAGGTCTGGTATGCAGGAAATTAGCAATATAGGTACTTGTTCCATATAAGGAACCATTTCAGTTTTGGCATTTGGAAGATTTTAGCCGCTAAAACATGGCATTCAAGGATTTTACAGAAGGAAATATATTTTTACTATTTATAGGTCCACGTTTTTTACATTGCTTATATGTAAAGGTATCCGCACCATTTTTGTTATTTTGGAGATTCCATCGAAGTGACATTCTCAGTTCTTGGGGGTTGAAAACATTTTTGCAGAACTATTTCGATATAATTCCATATTTTGACATTGGGCATATAAAATCTAAATTTTTGATGCATGTCCATGTTTTGACACAGCTCCCATAAAAATGACCCCTCTCACCATTTACATAAAATCGGACGAAAATGTATACGGGAGCTATATCTAAATTTGAACCGATTTTCCCGAAACTTACCACTAATCATTTCAGGCTCAATTCAGTACGCTATGCCAAATTTCGTGCAAATCGGGGGATATATAGGAACTTTAGTGCACAATTTACCTAAAATCGGACGAAAATAAATTTGGGAGCTATATCTAAATCTAAACCGATCTTCACGAAATTCAACACACATCGTTCTAGACCAAATTCAGTACGCTATGCCAAATTTCATGCAATTCGAAGGATATATAGGGACTTTGGTCCACAATTTACCTAGGATCGATTTTCACGAAACTTAACACACATCTATTAAGACTTAATTTAATACGATATGCCAAGGTTGGAGCAAATCGAAAGATATATAGGTAATTTTGTGCACCATTTACCTTAAATCGGACGAAAATATATATGGGACCTATATCTAAATCTGAACCGATTTTCACGAAATTTAATACACATCTCTCTAGACTTAATTTAGTAAGATATGCCAAATTTTGTGCAAATCGAAAGATATATAGGTACTTTGGTGCACCATTTACCTTAAATCGGACGAACATATATATGGGAGTTATATCTAAATTTGAACCGATTTTTTCCAATATCAATAGGGTTCGTCCTTGGGTCAAATAGATGAGCTGTGCCAAATTTCATCTAATTCGGATAATAACTGTGACCTGTAATTTGTTTAAAATTTAACATGGACAGACGGACATGCATAAATCGACTCAGAAAGCCATTCTATGCATATTCTCAAAAGGAACCATGGACCTGTCTCGTTTCATTTTGAATGTTGCAAACATATGCACAAAGACATTATACCCTGTACCACAGTGTGGTGAAGGGTATAAAAACAAACATGTTTATGATTTCTGAGAAGTAACCGAATACGTCACAACAATTGCCGCTCTTCATCATTTACCTTAACATTACCGACCAGTGTTGCCAATTTAGCACTTTTAGTGCTAGATTTAGCACATTTTAAACTCGTTTAGCACCAAAAATATTGATCTAGCACCTAGCATCTTTTTTAGCATTTTTTTCAGGATATTTTTAAAATTTTCCCAGCATCGTGTGGTGGTTATTACAATTTTCTTAAATTGTTGGGTACTTCATATGGTAACTGTGACATTGTCTGGTAGTAGGTTTCATATTTGGATAAATTAAAAAACAAATTATGCGGGGCCTTTGTGTGGGAGTAATGTAAAAATTATGAACCTAAATTGTAAACTTTCTGGAACGATGATTTTTATTCAACCGTAGTCCAGAATGTCAAACTAAAGCCACTTTATAGTACCGAAAATGAGTCGCGTCCCACTTTATATGGAAGTTATGCCAAGAGATGGACCTACATCGAAAAATTTCCGCAAACATATTTTGTAAATTACAGACACTTCGGTGGAAAAAAAGGTATCAAAACTTTATAAGTATGCAAATAAGACGGAAATTTTATATGTAGCATATGTTTAAACATAGAAAATTGTCCGCATAAATATTTTATACTCTAACAGAGCCCAGAGAATACGACTAAACCCCTCAAAATACCGAAAATTGGTCGGTACTTTAATATGAGGGATATGCACAATCCCTGATAATTGATATTTTTCTGCATATGTGATATTAAAATCAATTCTATTAAAAAACGTCCACGACCGCTCTTTGAAGGCTACCTGGAGACAGGGACCAATATAGATAATTCTTGGAATGGAGATTTTCTGCCTAATGGGAATCCAAAATATCAAATTGAATTGAAATTGATTAAAAAACGTGTCTAAAGTCACCAAAACATCGAATAATTGAGGTACCGTTCTACACCGTAGCATGCACCCATATTGATAATTTTTTATAGGAAGATTTTTTCCAATAAAAAACCAAAATATTAAATTAGAGCCAATTCGGTTGGGGCTACCCTAAAAAGACAGATATCCCATTTTCAATACCAAACACCCTAGAAATATTAGTAATGTGCAAATTTTCAAAGATTTGCCTTCAATATTGTAAGCTATATCGTCATTTAATCAGAGAGACGTACATGGCAATATTGAAGAATTTTATTTTGGTTATGAATAAATATGATCTCATGGAAATATTTCGAGTTGTTGCAAGAATATTAAAAAGACACTCATTCTCCCTTGTGTGTATAATGAATTTTTAATAAATATATATCTTATTTCTAGCTAAAAGCGAAGTTCCTTCTTAAAACTTTTTAGCACTTTTATTTGGCACTTTTTTTAAATTTTTAGCGCTTTCTAGAATTTTTTTAAACAAAATCTAGCATTTTTTATCGACAAAGTTTTGGCAACACTGTTACCGACCGACCATTTAAATATTTAAAGTTCCGGCCTGCATCACCACATGCCCACACCAAATGGAACCAAAAAATACTCCCCGACGTGTTCATTTCGTTTATCCAACCACACAATTGTGGTAGAATACGTTATGCCATCACTGAAATATAATACAAATACAGACTGCGTCGGCAAATAAAAATTCACTTCAAATAAAAAAGGAATGAAATGAAACAAAACACAACAGGACGAAAAACATAAAATGTATGGAAATCGACGGACTCAAGGAACGATGCTCAACAAGAGTGTCATTTTATTGAAAGACATAAATCTCATATTCCACCAGTAGTTGTGTGTCTTCTTGTTTCACCTGTGCATGCATGCATATACACACGTGTATACATTTATTTATCTGTACGTGTATGTCCTTCTGGTTTCTTTTTTTTTTTTTTTTGTGATTCCTCTGGATGACACAATGAAATATTCAAATGTTCAGCGGGAATATGGACATCTGTGAAGGCGGTGACTATGAATATAGTGTTTTGTCAGATGACACCTCATCAAAAATACAAGTAAACAAAGAATGATTGAACGTTTGCAAATCTAACGGAGGCAGGTACGTGACACGGTCCTAGATTGAAGTCAAAATCTTCATATACCGATTATGCTCTAGTTTGCTATGTTGTCAACACTGAATTTTTAATTTAAAGATTGAAGTCAAAATCTTCATATACCGATTCAGCTTTTGTTTGTTATGTTGGCAAAATTGAATTTTTATTTTAAAGATATTATTGACAATGTCAATTTCACTTTTATTTTCTTTACAGAATTATGTTTGGAAACTGGCAATTTTATTATCAAATTCGATATTTTGTTTAAATTATATAATGCGTACGGTATGTAGCCCATTCATAGGTAAAAGGAAAATAGGGTGGTGTAAATAAGCGTTCATTGATCGATGTGTACTATTATAAAAGAGCCAAGAACCCCGAAAATAATAATTTTTAATAGTTTAAGCGCTTCTAACTGAAGGAAGGATTGCATATTGAGAGCAAAGGCCACTTTGGTTTTACCAGCAGCAAAACAGTTGGTACCAATACCAACCAATGTTAATAATTTTTAATAGGAGGATGTGTCTCTCCATTAGAACTCAAAGTACCAAATTATGGTCAAATTCGCCAATTCACTCCAAAATACCCAATATTGGGTGTTACCCAATTTTCAAGCTTAACCTTAAGTATTGCGACATCTATCCTCATTTCAACAAACAGTCATTAAGAATATATACAGTCAAAATCGTTTATAACAACGGTCAATTCGAAGACGATTTAGCCGTACGTCTGTTGTAATCATCTGAAGGAATCGAGATAGGGTGCTGATATTTTGAATAGGGTTATATTTTGTCTGCAGGCAGGTCAAATTCGAAAATGTGTTATATCGGTCCACGTATAGGCATATCCGCCGTATAACTGTACCCTCCAATATTCGGTATTTTGGGGTTCTTGAGCGCGGTTTTCAACCGAATTCGCTATAATTTTGTATTTTGTAGTCGTATATGGCAAAAAATCTCCCTACAAAAATAATTAATATTCGTCCCCCTTTTTATACCCTTCACCACTTTGTGGTACAGGGTATTATGTATTTGTGCATATATTTGTAACAGGCAAAAGGAATCGAGATAGACCCATGGTTCCTTTTGAGAATATGCATAGAATCACTTTCTGAGTCGATTTAAGCATGTCCATCGGTCCATCCGTCTGTCTGTCTGTCCATGTTAAATTGTAAACAAAGTACAAGTCGCTGTTATGATCCCTATTGAAATTGGGAAAAATAGCTACCATATATATATTCGACCGATTTCAAGTAAATGTTGTACAAAATTCCATAAATATCTTGCGATTTGCACGAAATTTGACATAGCGTACCGAATTGAGTCTAGAATTATGTTTTTCTTGGAAATCGGTTCCGATTTAGATAGCTCCCATATATAGTTTCGTCCGATTTCCTGTAAATGGTGCACCAAAGTCCCTATATATCCTTCGATTTGCACGAAATTTGGCACAACGTACTTAATTGAGCCTGGAATTATGTCTGCCAAGTTTGATGAAAATCGGTCCTGATCTAGATATAGCTCCCATATATAGTTTCGTCCGATTTCATGTAAATGGTGTACCAAAGTCCCTAAATATCTTGGGCATGGATCTTAGAATCAGAACTCTATTCGGCATGTCTTCTGATTTTCATCCTTGCATTTGTCCCAAATGTACGGCATTCTATGGAATGATACATTCTATTCAATGATACTTCTCAATTATTTTTAAAATTCTTACAAAAAAAATTCATACAATGTCAATCCAATTGAAAAAAAAAAATATTTTCAAAATTTTCAATAATTGACAAATGAAAGCTTAAAGGAATGATACGCTACCAATATTCTCCCAAAATATCTCAAAATAACAACTTTCGTGGAAATCGATATACATATATATATATATATATATATACTAGCGGGCCCGTGCAAACGTTGTCTTGCCTAGCAATATTGTTGATTTATAATTCTCGGAATTTTAGATTTGTTTTAAAAACCCTCCACTATAAGGTAGAGTGTGCAGATCTTTGTAATATTTTTTTCTAATTTTGCAATCGAATGTTGTTTAATAAATTTAGATGCGGGCCCGGCAAACGTTGTCTTGCCTGGCAATATTTATGCCCTACACATAATGTGGAATGTACAGATCTTTGTAATACTTTGGTATTTATCAGAGCACACATAAAGTGACATTAGCGAGTTTGGTTGCTATTTTTGCATTCTTAAGTTTCGGTGGTTATACATTTATTAATATTTGAATTCGTGGAAAAAATTTTAAATTTAATAAATTTAAATGCAGATATAAGATTGACTTTCGAATTTAATACAACGGTAGCCCAATATTAAGTTAACTTTTTTAACCTTTCACTATTTAAGATAGAGCTAATTTTAGATGCGCATATAAGATTGACTTTTGGATTTAATTATATTTTCCCAATATATTTATAAGTC
>NW_026881912.1:0-35947 GCF_032173495.1 Musca vetustissima
TTTACAATTTAACATCTACAGACGGACGGACGGACAGACAGACGACGGAGCAGACGAACGGACGGATGGACGGACATGCATAAATCGACTCAGAAAGTGATTCTATGCATATTCTCAAAAGGAACCATGGGTCTATCTCGATTCCTTTTGCCTGTTACAAACATATGCACAAAGACATAATACCCAGTACCACAGAGTGGTGAAGGGTATAAAAAAGAAACAAAAACAACAAAGACGAAGTTAAGTTCCTTCGAGGCGAACTTCTTTTGCTCTACGTCATGAAGGAAAAATAATTTTAAACTTCTTTTTTGCTTTTATTACAAAAAGGTTCGAATTTGTTCTCTATGCAAAAATTCGACCAACATATTTTTGTTGGTCAAATTTTTGCAAGGAAAGATTTTTTATCGATTTTTTTCCTATTAAAAAATTGTGGTAGAATTTCTTTTCCAAAAAGAAATTTGGTCGATTTTTTTCAAAAAGAAAGTGGTCGATTTTTATCCGAAAGAAATTTGGAAAATTTTTTCCAAAGAGAAATTTGGTCGGTCGGGTATTATGTCTTTCTGCATATGTTTGTAACAGCAAAAGGAAACGCGATAGTCCCATAGTTCCTTTTGAGAATATGCATAGAATCACTTTCTGAGTAGATTTATGCATGTCCGTCCGTCCGCCCGTCCGTCTGTAGATGTTAAATTGTAAACAAAGTACAGGTCGCATTTATGATCCGATTTGGATGAAATTTGGCACAATCCACTTATTTGGCCTAAGGACGAACCCTATTGAAATTGGGAAAAATCGGTTCAGATTTAGACGTAGCTCCCATATTTATTTTCGTCCGATTTAAGGTAAATGGTGCACCAAAGTCCCTGAATATCTTTCGATTTGCACGAAATTTGGCACAGCGTACTGAATTATGTCTAGAAAGATGTGTGTTAAATTTCGTGAAAATCGCTTCAGATTTAGATATAGCTCCCATATATATTTTCGTCCGATATTGGGTACATGGTGCACCAAAGTCCCTAGATATCTTTCGATTTGCATGAAATTTGGCACAGCGCACTGAATTATGTCTAGAACGATGTGTTTTAAATTTCGTGAAAATCGGTTCAGATTTAGATATAACTCCCCTATATATTTTCGTCCGATTTAAGGTAAATGGTGCAACAAAGTTCCTATATATCATTTGATTTACACGAAATTTGACATAGCGTACTGAATTAGGTCTAGAATGGTGTTTCTTAAATTTCCAGAAAACCGGTTCAGATTTAGATATAGCTCCCATATATATGTTCGTCCGATTTTATGTACATGGTGCACCAAAGCCCCTATATATCTTTCGATTTGTATGAAATTTGGAATAGCGCACTGAATTATGTCCAGAATGATGTGTGTTAAATTTCGTGAAAATCGGTTCAGATTTAGATATAGCTCCCATATATATTTGCGTCCGATTTTATGCAAATGGTGCACCAAAGTCCCTATATATCTTTCGATTTGCACGAAATATGGCACAGAGTACTGAATTAGCTCCAAAATAATGTGTGCCAAGTTTCGAGAAAATCGGTTCAGATTTGGATATAGCTCCCATATATAGTAACGTCCGAGTTAAGGTAAATGCTGCACCAATGTCCCTATATATATTTCGATTTGCACAAAATTTGGCATAGTGTATTCAATTAGGTCTAGAATGATGTGTGCGGAGTTTCGTGAAAATCGGTTGAGATTTAGATATAGCTCCCATATATATTTTCGTCCGAGTTTATATAAATGGTGCACCAAAGTCCCTATATATCTATCGATTTGCACAAAATTTGGGATAGCGTACTCAATCGAGTCTGGAAAGATGTGTGCGGAGTTTCGTGAAAATCGGTTAAGATTTAGATATAGCTTCCATATATATTTTCGTCCGATTTAAGGTAAATGGTGCATAAAGCCCCTATATATCTATTGATTTGCACGAAGCTTCGTAAAAATCGGTTCAGATTTAGGTATATTATATCATGTCAATGTTCTTTCGAAAAGGCGGAGTCTGTTAGGAGACATATGTTGGTTGAATTTGCTTCTATAAAAACAATGTTGCTCAATTAAAAAAATGTAGAACAAACAATTCCATGGATGTTGTTATCGAATCTAGAGTGCGCCCACACATAAGTGTACGTATTTGTATGTGTGTGTCTATGTTTGTTTTACTAAGATTTTTGCTAGGCTTGGTTTACTATTTTTATCAATTACAAATAGTGCACAGTGGTTTGTTTTTTATTTAATTATCATTTATTATTTTTATTATTATTATTTATTTATATATATATATATATTTATTTTTTTTTTTTTGTTGGAAAAGAATAAGGCCTCAGTCCAAAGGCCCATAAATTTGTTCTATGTAAAAATAAAGGACCTAATATTATTGAGACCCTCTTTTTTGCATACAAAATATCTCAGACTACAGACTGAACCACTTTTTGGTATCCAAAATATTTCAGACTACTACTGAACCACTGTATGCTTTGTAATTTCCGGTATTAAAATATTATATGAAAAAAAAAAATAATTTTTCAATACCACATAATTTAAAAAAATCACTACTTCTCCTTAGTCCACATTTGATTACCAAAGTGACATGTTGTACTTCATACTGGTGCTAGGTTTTTTTGCGGCAACTGCAGGAGGTATTACCACACCTCCAACGGTAGGTCAAATACTTTTTTTGAGAGAAATTACACAAAAAGTAAATTAAACACATCTTTTCTTCTAGGTCGGAACAGAGGACACAATCAGTTTTAATCCTGAATACGAAACCATGCAGCAACGTAATGAGCTATTAAAACGCCATCTCGATTTGATGAATTTTACCTTCAATATAAATCATCTGAAATTTGAGAAAAAATTGCAAAAACTTTTTACCGAATTGGAGATGACGAACGAAATTACTGAACTAAATGAAAATGAGCCGCAACAATCGATGTCGAAAAATACAATATCAGATGCAGAAAAAATCTATTTTACGGATATAGGGGAAGAAGGTGGGTGGTAAATAATAGTTTTATAAAATCCATGCATATGGGAGCTGTATCTAAATCGGAACCCATTTTCATGAAACATAGCATACATAATTAATTCAGTACGTTGTGCAGAAATTCGTGCAAATTGGACGGTATATAGGGGCTGTGGTTTACCATTTACAGAAAATCCGACGAAAATCTATATGGGAGCTATATCTAAATCTGAACCGATTTTCAAGAAATTGCACACAAATCATTCTAGTCTCATTTTAGCACGCTACGCCAATTTCGCGCAAATCGAAAGATATGTAGGGACTTTAGTGCACCATTTACCTTAATCGGACGAAAATATATATGGGAGCTACATCTAAATCTGAACCGATTTTCGCGAAACTTACCACACATCATTCTACACCCAATTCAGTACGCTGTAAATCGAAAAATATGTACTCCATTTACATTAAATCGGACGAAAATATATATGGGAGCTATATATAAAACTGAACCGATTTTCACAAAACTTAACACACATCATTTTAGACCTTATTCCGTTCGCTGTGCCAAATTTCGCGCAAATAGAAAGATATGAAGGGACTTTAGTGCACCATTTACCTCAAATCGGACGAAACTATATATGGGAGCTATATCTAAATCTCAACCGATTTTCACGAAACTTAGTACACATAATTCTCGACTTTATTCAGTACCCTATGCCAAATTTCGTGCAAATCGAAAGATATATAGGAACTTTGTTGCACCACTGTCCTTAAATCGGACGAAAATATATATGGGAACTATAACTAAATCTCAACCGATTTTCACGAAACTTAGTACACATCATTCTCGACTTAATTCAGTACCCTATGCCAAATTTCGTGCAAATCGAAAAATATAAAGGGGCTTTCGTGCTCCATTTACATAAAATCGGACGAAAATATATATGAGAGCTATATCTAAATCTAAACCAATTTTTCCGAAACTTACCACACATCATTCTAAACTCACTTCAGTACGCTATGCCCAAATTCGTGCACATCGAAGGATATTTAGGGACTTTAGTGCACCATTTACCTTAAATCGGACGAAAATATATATGGGAGCTATATATAAAACTGAACCGATTTTCACAAAATTTAACACACATCATTATAGACTCAATTCAGTACGATGTGCCAAATTTCGTGTAAATCGAAAGATATATAGGGACTTTGGTGCCCCATTAACTTTAAATCGGACGAATCTATATATGGGAGCTATATATAAAACTGAACCGATTTTCACAAAACTTAACACACATCATTATAGACTCAATTCAGTACGATGTGACAAATTTCGTGCAAATCTAAAGATATTTAGGGACTTTAGTGCACCACTTACCTTAAATCGGACGAATATATATATATATATATATATATATGGGAGCTATATATAAAACTGAACCGATTTTCACAAAACTTAACACACATCATTTTAGACCTTATTCCGTTCGCTGTGCCAAATTTCGTGAAAATCGAAAGATATATAGGGACTTTGGTGCCCCATTAACTTTAAATCGGACGAATCTATATATGGGAGCTATATATAAAACTGAACCGATTTTCACAAAACTTAGCACACATCATTATAGACTCAATTCAGTACGATGTGCCAAATTTCGTGTAAATCGAAAGATATATAGGGTCTTTGGTGTACCATTTACATAAAATCGGACGAAAATATATATGGGAGCTATATCTAAATCTGAACCGATTTTCACGAATTTTAACACACATCGTGCTAGACTTAATTGAGTACACTGTGCCAAATTTCGTGCAAATCGAAAGATATATAGGGACTTTGGTGCACCATTTTCATTAAAGCGGACGAAAATATATATGGGAGCTTTATCTAAATCGGAACCGATTTTCACCAATTTCAATTGGGTTCGTCCTTGGTCCGAATAAGTGACCTGTGCCAAATTTCATCCAATTCAGATTATAAATGCGACCTGTACTTTGTTTACAATTTAACATGGACAGACAGACAGACGGGCGGACGGATGGACCTGCATAAATCGACTCTGAAAGTGATTCTATGCATATTCTCAAAGGGAACCATGTGTCTATCTCGTTTCCTTTTGCCTATTATAAACATAAGCACAAAGATATAATACCCTGTACCACAGTGTGGTAAAGGGTATAAAAATTCATGCCTTATATAGTGCACCTAAAATTTCTTTTTAAAAAATCCTCACCTTACACAGTGCCTCTAAAAATAGTTGTTATAATTTTTAAAATACCCCCGCCTTAAATAGTGCCATTATTTTTTTTTTAATCCTCGCTTTATATAAAGCATTAAAAATTATTATTATTTTAACATTTTGAGTTTTTATTGTTGGTTGTTTTTTTTTTCAGATGAACCCAAGGTATGCAAATCGAGTAATGGCACTCAGCTTGTATGGTATGTACTTTGCCAAAATATAATCAACTTAATATCTCTCGCTCTCTCTCTCCCCTCTCCCCTCTCTTACATTCATTCATTTTCAGCACAAAATTATCGCTTGCTGAGAGTTGCGCCGATTCAAATGAACTCAATTGTCGAGATGGACTGTGTCGCATAAAAAACCACATCTATGGTCCCAAATCTTTCTGGGTTCTCTGTGATGGCGATTGGACAATTGTCCAGCGGCGCATCAATGGGACCGTCGAGTTCCAAAGGAAGTGGTTAGACTACAAGACCGGCTTTGGAAATTTGCATGGAGAATTTTGGCTTGGCTTAGATAAAATCCATTCCCTAACGGCTCTTTACGGAGGCGTTGAACTTAAAATTGAAATGCAGGATTTTGACAACGTCTGGAGATATGTCCACTATAAATCGATTTCTGTTGGCAATGAAACAACAAAATATAAATTAAGTGTGGGCGATTATAGTCAATCGGCTGCTGGTAACTCGCTCAGTATCCATAATGGACAATATTTTTCAACAATCGACCAAGACAATGATAAGGATTCTAGTAAGAATTGTGCTTCTACATTAATGGGGGCTTGGTGGCACTATACCTACAATATGGGGTATGTCGAAAGGGTAAACAATTAAAAATGATGGAATTTTTTTTTTTTTTTTAATTTTTTGTTGTTTTTGTTTTTTCTATTTATGTCCACAGCAACTGCATTAGCAATTTGAATGGTTTCTATTACAAAGATGGTGTCGTTCCCAGAGACAAGCCTGGCAGTGGAATTATGTGGAAAACATTTCGTGGAGAATTCATTTCATTGAAATTTGTTCAAATGAAAATTAAACCGAAAAGCGAAAATAAATAAAAAAGAAATATTGTTTTTCCAAGTGAAAATCATTTCCAGATTTGCAAAAAAAACCTAAAAAAAATATCTAAATAAAGTTTTCATTAAAAAATGCCAGCTGAATTATTTTTTTTTGCTGCATCAAATGTTAGCTGAATAGCTGAAACAAGTTGCTGAATTGAGTATTTCTTAGGGGCAAAAAAAAAATCCCCTTAGCTGAAATAGGATTCACAAACCGAACGACAGGAAAACACTACCGCATATATCATACTGCAGTAGGAGCTCCGAACAGCAACAAATAAAATAAGAAAACGAACGTCCGAACGAATGAATGAGACGCAATTCTTAGTCGCTGGCATCCTTTCAAAATACAATAACAAAGAATAAAACTGGATGTAATGGCGCGAATTATTGCATTAAATGTCTAACACTTGAATTCGAAATCCAAAAAAAACCAAATGGTCCACGAGCTACACCAGCGTTGTTTGCTCAGCCGGAACAATATCCGGATAACATGGACACAAAGAAGAAGAAGAAGATGAACAGGACTGTAATGGCTGTAACATAGAAGGACAGCAGTAGCAGCAACAACAACAGCAATAGTCAAGAAAACTACACTAACAACAATATTCACTTCCTTGGTATGGGAATGGGGAAACTACAAAATAAAATTGAAAGCGAGGGGTATGGAAAAAATATTTAAAGCATGGATTTTTCTAAAAACAAAAAAATATTTTCGAGGCATGGAATAAGTTTACAAGGCGTAGACAAATATTTTTATACCCTTCACCACACTGTGGTACCGGGTATTATGTCTCTGTGCATATGTTTGTAACAGGCAAAAGGAATCGAGATAGATCCATGGTTCCATTTGAGAAAATGCATAGAATCATTTTCTGAGTCAATTTATGCATGTCCGTCCGCCTGTCCGTTTGTTGATGTTAAATTTTAAACAAAGTACAGGTCACATTTATGATCCGAATTGGATGAAATTTGGCATAGGTCACTTATTTGGCCAAAGGACGAACCCTATTGAAATTGAGAAAAATCGGTTCAGATTTAGATATTACTTACTTACTCAGCTGGCTTGTTACAGAACGGTTGTTCCATAAGCGGAGCTTAAAAAAGATTTCCAAGCGCGTCGGTCTTGTGCGCAAGTCCACCAATTTGGAAGACCACGTTCCCATATGTTGTTTTCTACTTGGTCTTTTCATCTAATTCGTGGCCTTCCCCTTCTACGGGAACCATCAGTAGGCTCATTTTTATATGCCTTTTGAACTGGGCCATTTTCATTCATCCGCACAACATGGCCTAGCCACCGTAGTCGCTGCAGCTCAATACGACTGACTATGTCGATGTCCGCGTATAAATTGTAAAGCTCGTGGTTCATTCGCCGTCGTTCATTCACCGTCGACGCAGATCGGCCCGTAGATCTTTCGGAGAATTTTTCTCTCAAACACCCCAAGAGGTGCCTCATCTGCTTGCGCAAATACCCATGCTTCTGATCCATATAATAGCACGGGTAGTATCAGCGTCTTGTAAAGTGTGAGTTTGGTCTACGCAGATCGGCCCGTAGATCTTTCGGAGAATTTTTCTCTCAAACACCCCAAGAGGTACGTCATCTGCTTCAGCAAATACCCATGCTTCTGATCCATATAATAGCACGGGTAGTAGCAGCGTCTTGTAAAGTGTGAGTTTGGTCTGGCGGGAGGTGGCCTTGTTTCTAAACTGCTTACTTAGACCATACTAGCATCCGTTGGCCATCACAATCCTTCTCCGAATTTCAAAACTGATGTCATTCGTTTTATTTATGGCGGTGCCAACGTATATAAAGTCTTTAACTAACTCGAAGCTGTAGTTCTAAAGTTCCACAGTTGGTCCGAGTCTACTGGACGTCTTGCGCGTCAGCTTGGTCTTCTCGCCGTTATATGATGTCATCGGCGTAGGCGAGTAACATTTGTTGTTTGGTGTACAGAGTGCCATTTCTGTTCACCTTTGCCTCTCGTATGACCTTTTCCAGTAGGATGTTAAAAAGATCACACGACAAACTGTCACCTTGTCTGAATCCTCGTTCGGTATTGAAGGGCTCCGATAGGTCCTTTCCTACTTTAACTGCTGACCTTGTGCCACTTAAAGTTATCCTGCATAGCCGTATTAATTTTGCACACCTCTGAACGGATAGGGCTATTTAGATATAGCTCCCATTTATATTTTCGACCGATTTAAGGTAAATGGTGAACCAAAGACCCTAAATATCTTTCGATTTGCACGAAATTTGGCACAGCCTACTACATTAAGCCTAGTATGATGTGCGCTAAGTTTCGTGGAAATCGGTTCAGATTTAAATATAGCTCCCATATATATTTTCGTCCGATTTAAGGTTAATGGTGTACCAAAGTCCCTAAATATCTTTCGATTTGCACGAAACTTGGCGCAGCGTACTGAACTGAGCCTAGAATGATGTGTGCTAAGTTTCGTGAAAATCGGTTCAGATTTGGACATAGCTCCCCTATATGAGTTTTCGTCCGATTTAAGGTAAATGGTGAACCAAATTCCCTAAATATCATTCGATTTGCACGAAATTTGGCACAGCGTACTGTATTAAGTCTAGAAAGATGTGTGCTAAATTTCGTGAAAATCGGTTCAGATTTAGATGTAGCTCCCATATATATTTTCGTCCGATTTAAGGTAAATGGTGCACCAAAGTCCCTAAATATCTTTCGATTTGCACGAAATTTGGCACATTCTACTCTTTGGCACATTCTACACATTCTACTGCATTAAGCTTAGAATGATGTGCGCTAAGTTTCCTGAAAATCGGTTCAGATTTAGATATAGCTCCCATTTATATTTTCATCCGATTTAAGGTAAATGGTGCACCAAAGTCCTTAAATATATTTCTATTTGCACGAAATTTGGTACAGGGTACTGAATTGAGTCTAAAATGATGTGTGCTAAGTTTCGTGAAAATCGGTTCAGATTTAGATATAGCTCCCATATATATTTTCGTCCGATTTATGGTAAATGGGGAACCAAAGTCCCAATATATCCTTCGATTTGCATGAAATTTGGCACAGAGTACTGAATTGAGTATAGACTGATGTGTGCTAAGTTTCTTGAAAATCGATTCAGATTTAGATATAGCTCCCATATAGATTTTCGTCCGCTTTTATGTAAGTGGTGCACCAAAGTCCCTATATATCCTTCGATTTGCACGGCCTGGGTCTATTTAAAAACATTTTTTCAAGGCGTGGATTTATTCCAAAAAAAAAATCTCAAACTTCCTTTCGAACCCCTCCCATGACTGACCCAACATAAATGATGTCATGTCTTGTTTCAGAGTGGATGTCCTTAAGCTTCGTATATATCCTTTATATTTATATACATACACAAGTATGTTTCACTTTATTTCGTTTTGTATTGGTCTCTACGTTTTCGACATATTTATGGTACAAGTTTAGTCATTTCATGTAAACATACCGACCGACCGAACAACCAACCAACCGTCCAACCAAGTATCAATAGCCCAGCTAAACCATTTGCTCCATCACTGATATTCTGGTATTTTGTCGCTGCTACCCTTGTTGTTGTTTCCTGCACTTGTTGTGGGTGTCCATTGGAGGATACACTCCACTTCTCCGCAGCGCCATTTGATGTTCTTCGCCTTTTGTGTGTGTGTGTTTGTGGGTGTGTGTTTGAGACTTTTTTGTCTACTGGATTATTTTAATCTTGTGTCTTTCAATTTGAAATTGGCATTTAAAATTAACTTTTCTGTCATTTGGCCGGAAGCTGTTTCAAATGAAATTGTTTTCTTGCTCTCTGGCTGTTTCTAATAGTTCTTGCATCGCATCTTTGGCCTTCCCAATGGCTAGTGGACCCCCCTCTCTATTTTCATGGGGAATCCATAGCTGTGTCGACATTGAGGTTTTGAGGTTAATACTCCAAAAAAGTGTTAATTAAATTCTTGCCATGCCATTGTAAGTAATTGTTGTATTAAGTTTCATTTCATTCTCTTGTAGTTTCGCCTTCGATTCGATGGCTAGTAGAATTTTTATTGTCCCGAGAAGTAAATTATCAAGGAATCATTAATAAGATTTTCGCCATAAGATAGGTTGATTGTTGAATTTATTATGGCTTGAGGAGATTAATCGCAGGTATTAATAAGAAATTTATATTTTTATTTAAAAATGGCGCCTTAAGGTATGCTTTAAAATTAATGAAACTATTTTCCACGACTTGAAAAAATATGTTTAAATAAACCCAAGCCCTGAAATATTTTCACGTCCTGAAAAAAATATTTTCCACGCCTCGAAAAAATATTTTCCACACCTTGAAAAAAATATTAAAAACAAAATCCAAATGTCCATGAACAATCTCTCTCCTCCATAGCAATTTAAAAACCATTAGAGAACTTAATCAAAGAAATAACAACGACATCTGGCACATATATACATATATATGTAACTAGTAAATAATACTTAAGTATTGTTGTATTGCTTTGTGTTCCCAAGTAGTTGGCTTTTTCCCCCTGATGCAGTTTTAAGATTCCCAGATCCGGAATGCCAAGCGAAAGGGAATACCGTTGTGTAATTGAGGTATAGAGCAGGTGTGGTCTTAATATATTTTTCATGCATTGAAAAGGACGTAATTACTTTCAACCAGTAGGGAAAGTAGAAAAGTCGGACTGGGCCGACTATAAGATACCCTTCACCACTTTGAGTATATTGTACATATGTGGCCTAACAGACATCGCCTTTTCGAAGGAACATTGACATAAAATTAAACGAACCTACATATCCGATTTTATGTAAATGGTACACTAAAGACCCATAGCTAGGGCGATTGACACACCGTACTGAAATTTAAAAAAAATAATCTCTACAAAGTTTCCTTGAAATCGGTTCAGATTGGTTTACTTAAAGATAGGTGATCTTCATCTATAAGTAAACCAATCTGAACCGATTTCAAGGAAATTTGACAGAGATTAATTTATATAAATTTCCGTACGGTGTGTCAAACGGCCTAGCTATGGGTCTTTAGTGTACCATTTACTTAAAATCGGACGAAAGTATATATAGGAGCTACATATATGTAAATCTGAATCGATTTCAAGAGAAATCTTGACACACGTAAGTTTATAATAACATCAGTATCATGTAAAAAATGGTGTGCCAATCGGCCAAACCATGGGTCTTTAGTGCTCAATTTACATTAAATCGGACGAAAATATATATGGGATCTATATCTACATCAGATCCGGTTTTCACGAACCTTAACACACATACATCACGTTAGACTTAATTTAGTAATCTGTGCAAAATTTCGTGTAAATCAAAAGATATACAGGTACTTTGGTGCACCATTTACCTTAAATCGGACAAAAATATACATGGGAGCAATATCTAAATCTGAACCGATTTTCACAAAACTTGGCACATATCTTTCTAGACTTCACGAAACTTAACTTGCATCATTCTAGACTTAATTCAGTACGCTATGTCAAATTTCGTGCAAATCGAAATCTATATAGGGAATTTGTTGCACCACTTACCTTAAATCGGACGAAAATATATATGGAAGCTATATCTAAATCTGAACCGATTTTCTCGAAACTTGGCACACATCATTCTGGACCTAATTCCATACCCCATGCCAAATTTCTTGAAAATAAAAGGATATATAGGTACTTTGGTGCACCACGTACCTTAAATCGGACGAAAGTATATATAGAAGCTATATCTAAATCCGAACCGATTTTCACGAAACTTAACGTGCATAATCCTAGACTTAATTCAGTACGCTATGCCAAAGTTCGTGCAAATCAAAAGATAGTTAGGGACTTTGGTGCACCATTTACCTTTAATCGGACGAAAATATATATGGGAGCTATATCGAAATCTCAACCGATATTTCCCAATTTCAATAGGGTTCGTCCTTGGGCCAAATAAGTGATCTATGCCAAATTTCATCCAATTCGGATCATAAATGCGAGCTGTTCTTTGTTTACAATTTAACATTGACGAACGGACGAACGGACGGACGGATAGACATGCATAAATCGACTTAGAATGTGATTCTTTTGCCTGTTACAAACATATGCACAAAGGCATAATACCCTGTACCACAGTGTGGTGAAGGGTATAAAAATATATTCGGTGTCCAAAATGCACATGGATTAAAAAAACATTGCTTGGGTCCACAATGGAATGGAATATTATCTAGGTCCACTACGAGCGTGGATTTCTTAAAGAATAATTTTTAAGGACCCAAGGCGTGGATTTTTTTTGTTAAATATTTTTAAGGACCCCGTGGATTTAAAAAAATATATTTTTTCAAGGACCCACACAAGGCGTGGGCCCATACAATATGTGGATTTTTTAGAAATATTTGTTCAAGGTATGGATTTTTTAAAGAATATTTTTTCAAGGCATTGATTTTAAAAGAATTTTTTCACAGCATGGATCTTTTTTAAATATCTTTTCACGGCATGGATTTTTTTAAAGAATATTTTTTCAAGGCATGTATTTTTTTAAGAATATTTTTCAAGGCTGAACATAGGCTTGGATTTTTTTTTTTTAAATGTTTTTATTCACAATTTTATTTTCAGAATTTTCCCTTACTAACTCAATTTTGTCATCTCCTTTATCTTACGATCTATCCATGGCCTTAGAGCGGCCACATTGACATAAACACCTGGATATCCCGGTTGGGCACAACCCACACCGAACGATACAATACCATATTGTATGGGCCGTATGGTGGCCAGCTCTGGCCGGCTACTGGCCGCTTTGTCATTACCATAGCTCACTAATGGCCCGCCTGAATCACCTTGACAACTATCTTTGCCACCCTCGGGTAGACCAGCACAAAACATTTCTGGTGTTATGTTGGCAATATAAAGATAATTTTCTTCGCACACCCTTTGATCCATGAGGCGGACGGCAACATGCTGCAGCAGTGGTGCAATCAAACCCGTTTCACTTGTCAAACCCCAACCGCTTACAAAGAGATCAACATTTTTGGGTACTGCAGCACCAAGCTGTGGCAGGTCGATGGCCCTGATGCGTGATGAAAAGGTTAGCCGTTCGTTTAATCGAATCAAGGCCACATCACAGTTCAGCTCATTCAGGTTGTAGGCTTCGTGAATGATAATTTGACGAACGGTCAGTAATTGGCCACCACGAGAGTGGGAATTGGAACCGGCACGTATGCGATAACCTTTGACATCTTCGGGATATTCAATACAATGGGCGGCTGTGAGGATGATATTTACCGCCAATATGGAACCACCACAAATGTGTGAGCTATCATGTTGTACGGACACTTGAAAGGGATATGACAAGATGGAAGTCACTTCACCGCCAACAATGCGACCATCATAGCCAATATCTGCGGATGTAGAGTTAAAGGGTTGTGTCGCACACCACCGCAACAGGGAAACTGATAAAGTGAACAGCAACAAGTTGTGAAAATCCATTCCGTCAAAAAATAAATAATTGGGGACCAGGTGTCACTTACGAAATAATAATTTTGCAAAAATTGGCTTTATTTAAATAATTTTTGGTTGCTGTTGATTTTTTTTGCAAATTATCTTTTCAAGATTTTTCTTATCTGAAGACCATGATTTCAGTTGAAAATGTATTTTATTTGTTGTAGATGAGGTGAGGGCTTAATTTGTAATCTTTTTATACCCTTCACCACACTGTGGTACAGGGTATTATGTCATTGTGCATATGTTTGTAACAGCCAAAAGGAAACGCAATATATACATGGTTCCTTTTGAGAATATGCATAGAATTACTTTCTAAGTCGATTTATGCATGCCCGTCCCTCCGTCGGACCGACTGTCCGCATGTCTGTCCATGTTAAATTGTAAACAAAGTACAGGTCGCATTTTTGATTCGAATTGGATGAAATTTGGCACAGCTCATTTATTTGGTCCAAGGACGAACCCTATTGAAGTTGGGAAAGAATCGGTTCAGATTTCAATATAGCTCCCATATATATTTTCGTCCGATTTAAGGTAAATGATGCACCCAAGTCCCTAACTATCTTTCGATTTGCACGAAATTTCGCACAGCGTATTGAATTAGGTCTAGAATGATGTGTGCTAAATTTCGTGAAAATCGGATAACATTTAGATATAGCTCCCATTTATATATTTTCGTCCGATTTAAGGTAACTGGTGTACTAAAGTCCCTAAATATGCTTCGATTTGCACGAAATTTGGCACAGCGAACTGAATTAAGTCCAGAAAGATGTGTGTTAAATTTCGTGAAAATCGGTTCAGATTTATATATAGCTCCCATATATATGTTCGCCCGATTTATTGTAAATGGTGCACCAATGTCCTTATATATCTTTCGATTTACAAGAAATTTGGCACAGCATACTGAATTGAGTCTAGAATTATGTGTGCTAAGTTTCTTGAAAATCGGTTCAGATTTCGATATGGCTCCCATATTTATTTTCGTCCGATTTAAGGTAAATGGTGCACCAAATTTCCTAAATATCTTTCGATTTGCATGAAGTTCAGCACAGCCTACTGAATTAGGTCTAGAATGATGTGTGCCAAGTTTCGTGAAAATCCGTTCAGATTTAGATATAGCTCCCATATATATTTCGTCCGATTTCATGTAAATGGTGTACCAAAGTCCCTATATACCTTCCGATCTGCACGAAATTTGGCATAGCGTACTAAATTGAGTGTAGAATTATATGTGTAAAATTTTTTGAAAATCGGTTCAGATTTAGATATAGCTCCCATATATATTTTCGTCCGATTTAAGGTAAATGGTGCACCAAAGTCGCTATATATCCTTCGATTTGCACGAAATTTAGCACAGCGATGTGCACGAAATTTGGCATAGCGTCCTGAATTAAGTCTAGAATGATGTTTGCAAAGTTTCGTGAAAATCGGTTCAGTTTTATATATAGCTTCCATATATAGTTTCGTGCGATTTCATGTAAATGGTGCACCAAAGTCCCTATATATCTTTCGATTTACACGAAATTTAGCACAGCATACTTAATTAAATCTAGAAACATGTGTGCTAAGTTTCATGAAAATTGGTTCAGATTTAGATATAGCTCCCATAAATATTTTCGTCCGATTTAATGTAAATGGTGCACCAAAGTCCCCATATATCTTTCGATTTGCATGAAATTTGGCACAGCGTACTTAATTCAGCCTAGAATAATGTGTGCTAAGTTTCTTGAAAATCGGTTCAGATTTCGATATAGCTCCCATATATATTTTCGTCCGATTTAAGGTAAATGGTGTACCATAAGCCCTTAATATCTTTAGATTTACACTAAATTTGGCACTGCATACTGAATTGAGTATAGAATGAAGAGTGTTAAGTTTCGTGAAAATCGGTTCAGCTTTAGATATAGCTCCCATATATATTCGTCCGATCTAAGGTAAATGGTGCACCAAATACCGAATATTTTTTTCGATTTGCACGAAATTTGGCATAGCGTACTGAATTGAGTCTAGAATGATGTGTGTAAAATTTTTTGAAAATCGGTTAAGATTTCGATATAGCTTCCATATATAGTTTCATCCGATTTTACATAGATGGTGAACCAAACTCCTAATGTTTGTCCGATTAACACGAAATTATGCACAACGTATCAAATTGAGACTTGAATGACGTTATTCGGTTAAAATTGAAATTGGTGCAGATGCAGCCAAAGCTTCCATATGTATTTCGAACGGGTGTCTGATTGAAATTAAATTTTTAACGGTTCGGCCTACCGAATAGCGTGTATCAATTATGCTATAAATCGTTTTCTATGAATTTGTCTCATGGTACCCAGACGACTCTAAATCGGCCCGAATGAAATTAAATTTATTATATGTATTATAGGTTGCAGAAAGACATGAGATGTTTCTTCGAGTGGTGAAGGGTATCATATAGTCGACCCAGTCCGAATTTACTACTTTCCTTACAGGTTTAATAATTCGGAAGTAATTTTTTGAATTTATTTTCAGATTATATCTGTTGTAATCTAGAAACTGACCTTTACCACAAAATGCATTCTTTATGGCCTGGATATTTTGAAAGGCGTGGATTTTTTTAAATATTACTTCTTGAGACCTACATAAGGTGTGGACTTCTTAAATAATTTTTCTAAAGACTGACGTATGTATTGATATGAAATGTAGGTGCCTAAAAGTATGCAATGTTTTCCACTTGAAAAAACAGGAATTTTCTTACATTTATTTCTTCTTCGATCTTATTTTCATTTGAACAAATTTCAATGAATTAAATTCTCCACGAAATGTTTTCCACATAATGCCACTTCCGGGCTTGTCCCTGGGAACGACGCCATCTTTGTAATAGAAACCATTTAAATTGCTTATGTTGCGGCTATTGACAAAAATGACAACATGACAAAAATAACAACAAAAATACATCATTCTTAATTGTTCACCCTTTTAACATACCCCGTATTACAGTCAAGGTACCACCAAGCTCCCATCATCAAAGAGGCACAATTTTTATTTTCTATGTCATCATTGTCCTGATCGCTTGTGGAAAATGGTAATGCGGTATTAAAAACGACCGAGTCGCCAGCTGGTGATTGTGTATAACCATTCACCATCAATTTGTATTTTGTGTTTTCATTACCAACAGAGAATGAACCATAATGGGCGTAACTCCAGACATTGTCAAAATCCTGCATTTCAATTTTTAGTTCGACACCACCACGAACAGCGGTTAGAGAATAGATTTTATCTAAGCCGAGCCAAAAGTCTCCCTGCAAATCGCCAAAGCCGGTCTTGTAGTCCAGCCAATTTCGCTGGAAATTCACAGAACCATTGAGACGTCGTTGGATAATTGTCCAATCGCCATCGCAGGGAACCAAAAATGAATTGGGTCCAAACATGTGATTTCGTATGCGACACAGTCCATCTCGGCAAAGGAGGACATTTGAGGCAGCGCAGCTATCAGCAAGCGATAGTTTTGCGCTGAAAATAAAAGTATGATAAAGAGAGAAAGGGAACCAGAGCGGGAAAAATGAATTACAGATGTGGTCCTGAAATTTTGGGTGTATCCTCCGAAATACTTACCATACGGGGTTTGGATCAGTATAATTCAATTTACATACTTTCGGCTCATCTTAAAAAAATAGAAGAATAATACACACATTTGCTAATAAAATTGTTCAAGGAAAAATAGACTGAATTTTTATAGTGACCGAAAGAGGAGGCTGAAAGTTCCGAAACAAATAATTCAAAATATCCACACCTTATGTAGAGCTCTAGAAAAATTATTTTAAAAAATCCACTTACCATCATCTATCACATCTGTAAAATATATTTTCTCAACAGTTGGTTTCCCATTATCAGGTAGAGGTCGGTATGACTCCAAGTCACCATCATCAGTACTATTAGCAGAACATATTTTCTCAATCGGAGAAGTCTGATTATTTGCCGGAGTTTGATTGTCCTCACAGTTGTATATACCATCCATACGGACTGTCTCGCTTGCCAGCCCCAATTCTTTATATAGCTCTTCCAATTTTTGTTCGAATATCATATGCTTACGTATTGCACTAATTATTTGCAGATGGCGTTGTTGCATTCTTTCAAGTTCATGATTCGAAGATGTCACCTCTTGAGGTTCTTCCATCTAGTAGAAAACACATTCAATTATTTTTTTTTTATTTTCCTTCAAAAATATATGGCATACCCTCAACGGTTGGGTTACGTCTCCCGCAGCCAATGACGAAAATCCTAGCACCAGTATGAAGAGCAGCAACATAATTTCACTTAGGAGCTCAAACGTGTATTGCCCCGATCAAAATAATTTTCTGTTTTCAACAAAATGACTCATATGCACTCAACTCAGTCACCCTCATCGCTTATATCAGCAGAATAAATTATTTTCTCAGCCGCAGAAATCTGATTCTGTGGCAGTGCATGGTTCGGCTACCAGCGATATTGGTTGTGTTGTTTGCTTACGTTAAGGAAATGCCGGCTTTTGAAACACCCTGTCTTTTAAGATCAATCCATAACAATCGGTAACTTTTGAGGATGCCTCAGAAAAATCCACGCCTTGTGAAGATGCCTCAGAAAAATCCACGCCTTTTGAAGATGCCTCAGAAAAATCCACGCCTTGTGAAGATGCCTCAGAAAAATCTACGCCTTGTGAAGATGCCTCAGAAAAATCTACGCCTTGTGAAGATGCCTCAGAAAAATCTACGCCTTGTGAAGATGCCTCAGAAAAATCTACGCCTTGTGAAGATGCCTCAGAAAAATCCGCGCCTTGTGAAGATGCCTCAGAAAAATCTACGCCTTGTGAAGATGCCTCAGAAAAATCCGCGCCTTGTGAAGATGCCTCAGAAAAATCCACGCCTTGTGAAGATGCCTCAGAAAAATCCAGGCCTTGTGAAGATGCCTAAGAAAAGTCCACTCCTTTTGAAGATGCCTCAGAAAAATCCACGCCTTGTGAAGATGCCTTAGAAAATATTTAAAAAAATCCACGGCTTCTGAAGATGCCTCAGAAAATATTTTTTTAAAAAATCCACGCCTTGTGAAGATGCCTTAGAAAATATTTAAAAAAATCCACGCCTTGTGAAGATGCCTCAGAAAATATTTTTATTATTTTTTTATACCCTTCACCACACTGCGGTACAGGCAAAAGGAAAGGAGATAGACACATGGTTCATTTTGAGAATATGCATAGAATCACTTTCTGAGACGATATACGCATGATCGTCTGTCCGTCCGTCCATGTATTTTTGTGAATATATATATATATATATATATATATTCTAACGATTTTAGGTAAATGGTCCACCAAAGTCCCTATATATCTTTCGATTTGCACGAAATTTGGCACAGCGTAATGAATTAGGTCTAAATAGATGTGTGTTAAGTTTCCTGAAAATCTGTTCAGATTTAGATATAGCTCCCATATATATTTTCCTCCGATTTTAGATAAATGGTGCCCCAAAGTCCCTATATATCTTTCGATTTGCACGAAATTTGGCACAGTGTAATGAATTAGGTCTAGAATGATGTGTGTTAAGTTTCCTGAAAATCGGTTCAGATTTAGATATAGCTCCTACATATAGTTTCGAGCGATTAAATGTAAATGGTCCACCAAAGTCCCTATATATCTTTCGATTTGCACGAAATTTTGCATAACGTACTGAATTAAGCCCAGAGTGGTGTCTGCCATGTTTTGTGAAAATCGGTCCTGATTTAGATATAGCTCCCATACATAGTTTCACCCGATTTCATGTAAATGGTGCACCAAAGTCCCTAAATATCTTTCGATTTGCACGAAATTTGGCACAACGTAATGAATTAGGTTAAGAATGATGCGTGTTAAGTTTCGTGAAAATTGGTTCAGATTTAGATATAGCCCCCATATATATATATATATATATATATTGTTCCGATTTAAAGTAAATGGTGTACCACAGTCCCTTAATGTCTTTTGGTTTGCACGAAATTTGGCACAGCGTAATGAATAAGGTCCAGAATGATGTGTGCTGAGTTTGGTGAAAATCGGTTCAGATTTAGTTATAGCCCACATATATATTTTCGTCCGATTTTATGTAAATGGTGTACCAAAGTCCCTTAATGTCATTCGATTTGCCCGAAATTTGGCATAGCGTACTGAATTAGGCCTAGAATGATGTGTGCTAAGTTTCCTGAAAATCTGTTCCGATTTAGATATAGCTCCCATATATATTTTCGTCCGATTTTATGTAAATGGTGCACCAAAGTCCCTATATATCCTTCGATTTGCACAAAATTTGGCATAGCGTACTGAATTAAGACTAGAACGATGTGTGTAAAATTTCGTGAAAATCGGTTCAGATTTAGATATAGCTCCCATATATATTTTCGTCCGATTAGCACGAAATTTGGCACAGCGTAATGAATTAGGCCTAGAATGATGTGTGTTAAGTTTCGCGAAAAAATTTTCGTCCGATTTAATGTAAATGGTCCACCAAAGTCTCTATATAAATTTCGACGTGCACGAAATTTGGCACAGCGTAATGAATTAGGCCTAGAATTATGTGTGTTGAGTTTCCTGAAAATCGTTTCAGATTTAGATATAGCTGCTATATCTGACCAAATGAAAAATTTAGTATCGGCTGCTGAATGGCTTGTTTATGGATCCAATTTCATTTTATTGATCCTTTAATATTGCGACGTCTGTTAGGATTCATCTGTTGAATATACCCAAAGTGATGAAGGGTATCATATAGTCGGCCCCGTCCGACTTTACTACTTTTCTTACTGGATTTTTTGCAAACAAGGAATTAATTTCCCCCCCAGAAAAATAAGAATTTTTATTCATTTATTTCCTCTTTGGTCTAATTTTCATTTGAACAAATTTCAATGAATAAAATTCTCCTCGAAATGTTTTCCAAATAATTCCACTGCCAGGCTTGTCTTTTGGAACGACACCATCTTTGTAATAGAATCCATTCAAATTGCTTATGTCGTAACTTTTCAAGTCGCAGTTATAGTACCACCAAGCCCCCATTAGTGAAGAGGCACAATTTTTATTGCTGTTCTTATCATTGTCTTGGTCGAATGTTGAAAAATGCTCGTCTCTATGAATAGAGAGTGAGTCTCCTGCAGTTGATTGAATATAATCCAACACCGTTATTTGATATTTTGTGGTTTGGTTGCCAACAGAAATCGACCCATAATGGGCATATCTCGAGACATTGTCAAAATCCTGCATTTCAATTTGAAGTTCGACGCCTCCGTAAAGAGTCGTTAGAGAATGGATTTTATCTAAGCCGAGCCAAAATTCTCCATTCAAATCGCCAAAGCCGGTCTTGTAGTCCAACCACTTCCTCTGGAATTGGACGGACCCATTGATGCGCCGCTGGACAATTGTCCAATCGCCATCACAGGGAACCCAGAATGACTTGGAACCATAGATGTGGTTTTTTATGCGACACAGCCCATCACGACAATTGAGGCTATTTGAATCGGCACAGCTTTCAGCAAGCGATAATTTTGTACTGAACGCCAATGAATGTAGAGTGAGAGAGATAAAATGAATTGTGTATAAAATGTGTACTTAGGTGTAACCTTAGAAGTACTTACCATACTAGGTTGGTATCCGAATTATTATTCAATTTGCATACCTTCGGCTCATCTGAAAAGATAAATTTAGGATATATTGATAATATTAAGTGATATAGGAAACAGTGGATCTATACAGAAAATTTTTCATCACAGATTTAATCACACACACCAAAACTTGACCGAAAATATTGAAGAACGCAAACGAATTTTTAAAATTATTTGCACTCTGGAGACCAACTTACCGGCATCCATTATATCCGTAAAATATATTTTCTCAGCAGCAGGCTTCTGTGTATCTGGCAGAGCTCGGTTTGGTCCACATTCACACAACTCACCATCATCCAATATATCCGTGAAAGGTACTTCCTCAGCCGTCGATGTCTGATTATTTGACAGAGGTGGGATGGCCTCATTGTCATGCATATCGGCGATATCTGTTGTCTCGGACACGGACATTCCGAATTCCTTCAAAAGTTTTTCCAATTTTTGTTCAAATATCGTATGCCTTCTTTTAAGTATTGAATTCGTTAATTCCAGATGGCGTTGCGAAAGTTGGCTACGTAAATCCACAATTTCTAGTTGAGGATTTAAACTTGTCCCCTCCTCAGGTTGTTCGACCTAGTAGACAGAATTTGTAATTTTTGTTATTTTCGTCCTTTAAAAATATTTGACATACCCTCAACGGCTGCGGTACGCCTCCCGCAGCCAATGATGAAAGTCCTAGCACCGATATGAAGAACAGCAACAACATTTCACTTTGGAGTCCAAACGATAATTGCCCAGAACAAAAGAATTGTTTCACATCTTTGGGTGTCTGTTTCACAATTATTGCCGATAAGAATAAAATTTATGTAAATATTAAAACAAAACAAAAATTGCAACCGGATTGGGATCTATTCGAACATAAAATAAAAACATTATCTCCGAAATGTATTTTTGTAAGAACAGCAAACAAAGAACTGCTGGTGAGCGATGACCCCATGGGAAAAAATTGACCAATTTTTTCATTGGAAAATTACAATTCTATGCTCAATTTTGTACGTTGTGCAAAATTTGATGTCAGTCTGACTACATGAGGAGTTTGATGCCCAATTTACTTGAAACCGGGGGGAAATATATATGGAAGCTCTATCCAAATATTAAGCGATTTGAAACAAACTTGTCACAGGTTAGGTTGTTCTAATTTCAGAAAATTTTGTTCCTATCAGCCTATTGGTTCCTTGGTGCGTCAATTACTTAAATCAATCTATAATAAAAGGGAGCTATATCTAAATATGGACCGATTTTCACGAAAAAAAAGCAGACATAACTCTAGGCTCAATTCAGTACGTTATGCCAAATTTCCTGCAAATCGAAAGATATATAGCGACTTTGGTGCACCATTTACATGAAATCGGACGAAACTATGGGAGCTATATAGAAATCTGGACCAATTTTCTCGAAACTTGGCAGACATCATTCTTGGCTAAATTCAGTACGTTATGCCAAATTTGTGCAAAACGAAAGATATATAGGGACTTTTGTGCACCATTTACATGAAATCGGACGAAACTATATATGGGAGCTATATCTAAATCTGGACAGATTTTCACGAAACTTTGCAGACATCATTCTAGGCTCAATTCAATTCAACGAATATGCCAAATTTCGTGCAAATCGAAATATATATAGGGACTTTGGGGCACCGTTTACATGAAATCGGACGAAACTATATATGGGAGCTATATCTAAATCAGGACCGATTTTCACGAAACTTGACAGACATCATTCTAGGCTCAATTCAGTACGTTATGCAAAATTTAATGCAAATCAAATGATATATACAGGCTTTGGTGCAGCATTTACCTTAAATCGCCGTTACTATATATGGGAGCTATATCTAAATCTGGACCGATTTTCACGAAACTTGACAGACATCATTCTAGACCTAAATGATTAGGCTGTACCAAATTTCGTGCAAATCGAAAGATATATAGGGACCGTTTACATTAAATCGGTTAAATATATATATATATATATATATATATATATGGGAGCTATATCTAAATCAGGACCGATTTTCACGAAACTTGACAGACATCATTCTAGGCTCAATTCAGTACGTTATGCCAAATTTCGTGCAAATCGAAGGATATATAGGGAGTTTGGTGGGCCATTTACCTAAAATCGGACGAAACTATATATGAAATCGGATTTGCACGAAATTTAGCGTAGCGTATTGAATTTAGTGTAGAAAGATGTGTGTTAAATTTCGTGCAAGTCAGTTCAGATTTAGATATAGGTCCCATATATATATATTCGTCCGATTTTATGTAAATGGTGTACCAAAGTCCCTAACTATCCTTCGATTTGCACGAAATGTGGCATAGCGTACTGAATTAAGTCTAGAACGATATGTGCTAAATTTCGTGAAAATCGGTTCAGATTTAGGTATAGGTCCCATATATATTTTCGTCCGATTTTATGTAAATGTTGTACCAAAGTCCCTATATATCCTTCGATTTGCACGAAATTTAGCGTAGCGTACTGAATTTAGCCTAGAAAGATATGTGCTAAATTTCGTGAAAATCGGTTCAGATTTAGATATAGCTCACATATATATCCGTCCGATTTAATGTAAATGGTGCACTAAAGTCCCTATATATCTTTCGATTTGCACGAAATTTGACATAAAGTACTGAATAAGGTCAAGAATGACGTGTGCCAAGTTTCATGAAAATCGGTTCTGATTTATATATAGCTCCCATATAAAATTTCGTCCGATTTTATGTAAATGGTGCTCCAATGTCCCTATATATCTCTCGATTTCCACGAGTTTTAGCACAGCGTAATGAATTAGGTCTAGAATGATGTGTGTTAAGTTTCCTGAAAATCGGTTCAGATTTAGATATAGCTCCCATATATTTTTTCGTTCGATTTTAGTTAAATAGTCCACCAAAGTCCTTATATATCCTCAGATTTGCACGAAATTTGGCATAGCGTACTGAATTAAGTCTAGAACGATGTGTGTAAAATTTCGTGAAAATCGTTTCAGATTTAGATATAGCTCCCGTATATATTTTCGTCCGATTTTAGGTAAATAGTGGACCAAAGTCCCTATATATCCTTCCATTTGCATGAAATTTGGATTTGTAAGTAAATGAAGAATTCAAAATATGGCCGAATGCAAAAACATACTGAAATAAGTGTAGCATAACATTTGATATACCAAAAGTGGTGAAGGGTATCATATAGTCGGGCCCCGTCCGACTTTACTACTTTCCTTACTGGTTATTTAGAGGATTGATATTCGAACATAAAATAAAACCTTTATCTCTCAATTTTATTTTTGTAAGAACAGTAAACAAAGAACTTCTGGTGTGCGATGCGACGGCCCTCTATTTTAGTGGCTCAGAACTTGTGAGGCATCTTCACAAGACATGGATTATTAAAAACTGTTTCTAAGGCATCTTCACAAGGCGTGGAAAATAGTTGTAAAAAATCCACGCCTAGAAAAGCCTAATTCAACTCCAGAATTCAATTCGGCTAACTTCTATTAGGGATAAAATCAATCCAGTTCATTTTTCCTATAGGAATAAATAATTATAATTTTGTGCATTCTTTATTTTATATGTTCATTTATTATATATATATATATATATTTTTTTGCAAATGATGAAAATGTATTCCTCCAAAAAATGGGATTTTCCATTTATTTATTGCTTCTTCGGTCTTATTTTCATTTGAACAAATTTCATTA
Organism: Musca vetustissima; assembly: GCF_032173495.1. NCBI lineage: Eukaryota > Metazoa > Arthropoda > Insecta > Diptera > Muscidae > Musca > Musca vetustissima. Next base: position 25,090 of record NW_026881912.1, read on the forward strand.
AAAACCTTGGTCTATCAATTGGCTTCCACGTAATTCCACTGTGGAATGGACTATCACCATCTTTAAAATAGACAGCATTTGGACTACCCCTGTAGAGTATGCTGACAAAAAAAAATAAATAAATAAACTATATCATTCTTAATTGTTCACCCTTTCAACATACCCCACAATGCAATCAGAATGCCACCAAGCCCCCATAAATATTGCACAGTTATTATCACTGTCCCTATCATTGTCTTGGTCGAATGTTGAAAACTGTTCCCCGTTATTGGTATGTAGCAAGTCCCCACCATATGATTCTGTATAACCACCGATATGTAATTTATAGTTTGTGGATTCGTTGCCAATAGAAAACGACCCATAATGGACATAAACCAAGCCATTGCCCAAATCCTCAATGTCAATTTGAAGTTCAACGCCACCATGGAGAGCCGCTAGAGAATGGATTTTATCTAAGCCGAGCCAAAATTCTCCGTTCAAATCGCCAAAGCCGGTCTTGTAGTCCAACCAATTCCTGTTGAAATCGACGGACCCATTGATGCGTCGCTGGACAATTGTCCAATCACCATCACAGGGAACCCAAAATGACTTCGGACCATAGATGTGATTTTTTATGCGACACTGTCCATCACGACAATTGAGTGCATTTGAATCGGCACAGCTCTCAGCAAGCGATAATTTTGTACTGAAAATAAATGAATGTCAAAAACAAAGATATAGAGAGGGAGAAACAAGAGCGATAGAGAAATTAATCCGATATTTGATTTGGACATGCAATTTTCAGTTTATCCTCCGAAGTACTCACCATACTGTATTTGAATCTGAATTCTTCATTTTGCATACCTTCGGCTCATCTGAAAAAAATATAAACATATAGACATTACGTAGGGATCGAATTTATTAAAGAATATTTTTCCAGGGTACTATTTTCTTAGAACACAACGAATTCTGCCTGCGGCGTGATTTTATTTATTTAACTCACCATCATCCATTATGTCCGTAAAATAGATTTTTTCACCAGATAGTTTCAGATTATCTGATTGAAAGTTTACCAAGTCATCGCCATCATCATCGCTTTCATCAGTAGTTTTCTCAACCGCAGATGTCTGATTATTTGGCAGAGGTTGGTTGGGTTCACAGTCATGCACACAAGTTAGGCCTGACGTTTCGTTTGAGCCCTTCAATTCCTTATAAAATTTTTCCAATTTCTGTTCAAATATCATATGCTGACGTATTAAATTTATTAATTCCAGATGCATTCTTTCATGTTCAGGATTCGAAGGAGACCTCTCCTGAAATTCTTCGACCTAGTAGAAAACATATTTAATTTTCGTCTGTTTTTCATTAAAAAATATATATATATTTGACATACCCACAACGGTCTGGTTACGCCTGCCGTAGCCCATGACGAAAGTCCTAGTACCAGTATGAAGAAGAACAACAACATTTCACTCTGGAGTTCAAACGTATATTGAATTGTTTTACATCTATGGGTGTCTTTTTTATAATTATTGCCGATAAGAATACAATTTAAATGAATGTTTAAAGAATAACATCGTGATTGACATTTGAACATATGTCCATTGAAAGACTTATCTCTGCATTTCTTTTTTCTTCCTTTTCATTGTTGTATGATCACATAACCAAGAATTTCCAGTGTAAAATGACCGATGTCGGGTTTCCAAACTGATCGCAATTATTGCCATGATATTATTCGGGTGTACAGACCATGATTCAAAAAAAAAAAAAAATAAATATAATCTCAAAACTGGTGGATTTTCACAGACAGTTTTTCAAAGGAAAAAATCCACCAATTTTTATAGGACAGACTTTGATCAATATCAACAACAACAAAGGAAAATTTAAAAATTCCCACTTATATAATGCCTTGAAGTCATGGAAAGATATTTTTTAAAAACTTACTCCCTATTTGAATGGATGTCTCAGAAAATACTTTTAAAAAATACGCGCCTTATATGGATGCCTCAGAAAATATTTTTAAAAAATCCACACCTTATTAGGATTTCAGAAAAAATACATTTAAAAAAAGTCCCTGTCTTGTTAGGATACCAAAACTAATTTTTTTTGTACCCTTCACCACACTGTGGTACAGGGTATTATGTCTTTGTGCATATGTCTGTAACAGGCAAAAGGAAACGGGATAGACACATGGTTTCTTTTGAGAATATGCATAGAATCAATTTCTGAGTCGATTTATGCACGGACGAACCGTCTGTCTGTCCATGTTAAATTGTAAACAAAGTACAGGTCGCATTTATAATCCGATTTGGATGAAATTTGGCACAGCTCATTTATTTGGCACAAGGGCGAACCCTATTGAAATTGAAAATAATCGGTTCACATTTAGATATAGCTCCCATATATAGTTTATGGTGCACCATAACCCTTATATATCTTTCGATTTGCACGAAATTTGGTACAGCGTACTGAATTAGGTCTAGAAAGATGTGTGCCAAGTTTCACGGAAATCGGTCCAGATTTAGATATAGCTCCCATATATAGTTTCGTCCGATTTCATGTAAATGGTGCACCAAAGTCCCTATATATACCTCGATTTGCACGAAATTTTGTACAGTGTACTGAATTATGTCTAGAATGATGTGTATTAAGTTTCATGAAAATCGGTCCAGATTTAGATATAGCTCCCATATATATATATATATATATGTCCGTCCGATTTAATGTAAATGGTGCATCAAAGTCCCTACATATCTTTCGTTTTGCTCGAAATTTGGCATAACGTACTGAACTGAGCCTAGATTGATGTCTGCCAAATTTCGTGAAAATCGGTCCAGATTCAGATATAGCTCCCATATTTAGTTTTGTCCGATTTAAGGTAAATTGTGTACCAAAGTCCCTATATATCTTTCGATTTGCACGAAATTTGGCAGAGCGTAATGAATAAGGTCTAAAATGATGTCTGCCAAGTTTCGTGAAAATCGGTTCAGATTTAGATATCGATCCCATATATATCTTCGTCCGATTTAAGGTAATTGGTGCATCAAAATCCCTATATATTTTTCGATTTGCACGAAATTTGGTATTGCGTACTGGATTGCGTCTATAATAATGTGCGCTAAGTTTCCTGAAAATCGATTCAGATTTAGATATAGCTCCCATATATTTTTTCGTCCGATTTTATGTAATTGGTGTACCAAAGCACCTATTTATCTTTCAATTTGCTGAATTAAGTCTAGAATGAGAATGCTAAGCTTCATGAAGAGATCCATAGCTAGGCCGATTGACGCAACGTACTGAAGTAATATAAATTAGTCTCTGGCAAGTTTTTCTGAAATCGGTACAGATATAGATATATAACAAAAACGGGTCGTCTGTTAGGATACATATGTAGAATATACCCAAAATGATGAAGGGTATCATATAGTCGGCCCAGATCGACTTTACTACTTTCCTTATTGGTTATAGGTAAAACTTTGATCAATATCAACAGGCGTTGTCCTTGACCATACCTGAATCTTCATGGAAAATTTTAATGTCTTCAGCGCTATATTTCCGCCCTCTAGTGAGGTAATGGGTTACTAAATAATATATGAATACATAAACACCTGTAAATATTTAAGTGTAACTCTCGCATCTAAATACCTACGACAATATAATTGGTATCAATTTAAAGGTCAACCACTCCTCTTGGATATGCTATCAGAATCTCGGGTATTTCTTCTTTAGGGGCAAATATATACGCCATAGAATACAAATTTTGTAATTTTCACACAAAAGTCAGGGTCCATTTGACTCGCTAAATAATTACCGATCTTTATCAAAACAGGCATGCGTATTCTTTGGCCCAATCCCCTTCTCCATGAGAAAATTTCGCGATGTTCGGGCCATAAATGCGGCCTCTGGAGCGACCAGAAAAACCGGCAAAAATTAAAAATTATTAAAAAAAAATAATTATTTGGTCCATTTCATCCCCTAAATATTAGCCGATCCAAAAACAATAGGGGTCTTCATTGGGCCGAACCCATCATACATGCAAAATTTCGTGAAGATTAGTCCATAGCTGTGACCTGTATCGTGTTTACAAATTATAATGGACAGACGGACGGACACACATGTCTAGATCGACTGAGCTAGTCGATATATGACGATCGGAATACTTAAAGGTGGGTCTAGGACCAATATTACGCTGCGTTACAAACTCTAGGGGCTGCACATAGCTATAATACCCTGACAACATAGTTGTGTAGGGTATAAAAACTTAATTTAATTTCAGCATTCAATTCGGCTAACGTCCTGCATTAAAAAGCTCAATCCAGCTCATGTTCTTACTTAGGCATAATTCTGCTTAGGAATATTCTGCTTAGGAATAATTCTATTTTTTTTTTTTTTTTTTTTTTTGCAAATAGGGACTTAATTTTCCCCCAGAAAAATAAGAATTTTTATGTATTTATTTCTTCTTTGGTCTAATTTTCATTTGAACAAATTTCAATGAATTGAATTCTCCACGAAATGTTTTCCACATAGTTCCACTGCCTGGCTTGTCTTTTGGAACGACACCATCTTTGTAATAGAATCCATTCAAATTGCTTATGTTGTTGTTGTTGCTGTTGCTGTGAAAACAAGAACAAATAATTAAAGAAATTCGATCATTTCTAATTGTTCACCCTTTCGACATACCCCATAGTGCAGGTATAGTGCCACCAAGCCCCCATTAACGTAGAAGCACAATTCTTACCAGACTCATTATCATTGTCTTTGTCGAATGTTGAAAAATATTGTCCGCTATGGATACTGAACGAGTTCTCAGCAGACGATTGACTATAAGCGCCCACACTTAATTTATATTTTGTTGCTTCATTGCCAACAGATACCGATCTATAGTGGGCATATCTCCAGATATTGTCAAAATCCTGCATTTCAATTTGAAGTTCGACGCCTCCGTAAAGAGCCGTTAGAGAATGAATTTTATCTAAGCCGAGCCAGAATTCGCCATTCAAATCGCCAAAACCGGTCTTGTAGTCCAACCAATTTCTGTTGAAATCGACGGACCCATTGATGCGTCGCTGGACAATTGTCCAATCGCCATCACAGGGAACCCAAAATGACTTGGGACCATAGATGTGGTTTTTTATACGACACAGCCCATTACGACAATTGAGGCTATTTGAATCGGCACAGCTCTCAGAAAGCGATAATTTTGTACTGAACATGAAATGAGACATGAATTGAATTCCGTATAAATTTTATACTTGGTTGTAACCTTGGAAGTACTTACCATACTAGGTTGGCATCCTCATTATTATTCAATTGGCATACCTTCGGCTCATCTGAAAAGATAAATTTAGGATATATTCATAATATTGGGTGATATAGGAAAAAGTGGATCTATACAGAGAATTTTTCGATGCGTCACAAAATATTATATTCTCTTGCAGCACAGATTTAATCACACACACACACACCAAAACTTGACCGAAAATATTGAAGAATGCGAACGAATTTTTAAAATTATTTGCACTTTGGAGATTAACTTACCAGGATCCATTATATCCGTAAAATAAATTTTCTCAGCAGCAGATTTCAGTGATCCACATTCACACAACTCACCATCATCCAATATATCCGTAAATAGTACTTCCTCAGCCGTCGATGTCTGATTATTTGACAGTGGTGAGTTGGGCTCATAGTTATGCATTTCGGCGATATCGGACAAGGACATTCCGAATTCCTTCAAAAGTTTTTCCAATTTTTGTTCAAATGTCCGATGCCTTATTTTAAGTATTGAATTCGTTAATTCCAGATGGCGTTGCAAAAGTTGGTTACGTAACCCCATCATTTCTAGTTGAGGATTTAAACTTGTCCCATTCAGAGATTGTTCGACCTAGTAGACAGAATTTGTAATTTTTGTTATTTTCGTCCTTTGAAAAATATTTGACATACCCTCAACGGCTGCGGTACGCCTCCCGCAGCCAATGAAGAACATGCTAGCACCAGTACAAAGAACAGCAGCAACATTTCACTTTGGAGTCCAAACGATAATTAAGCGGAACAAACGAATTGTTTCAAATCTTTGGGTGTCTGTTTCACAATTATTGCCGATAAGAATAGAATTTATGTACATATTAAAATAAAATTTTCAAAGGGTTTGGTATTCTTTTTTTATATATAGGGCTGGTATGCGAACATAAAATGAAAACATTATCTCTAAATTTTGTTTTTGTAAGATCAGTAAAAACAAGTGAAAAAGCGTTAAGTTCGGCCGGGCCGAACTTTGGATACCCTCCACCATAGTTATACTGACAGATACATGCAATGAAAATATAGGGAACATACCAAAAAGTGAGCACATTCCGATAATACCGATTTATGTAAACCATTATGTACATTAAATACAAACTTCGGCAATTTTTAATGGGGATTTTTCCTAAAATCTGTATGATCCAAAAAGTGGACTGATATTTATAGCGCATTGTAGAGTATGAAATCTTCAAACTACTGTAATTTAGATTACAAAGTTATATGAGGCTATGCCTATAGAGGGACCAATATTGACTACATAGTGTAGGAAATAGTGAATATTTGGGGATATCATCATATGAGGGCTATGCCTAATTAATGACCGGTATATGCCAATTTTGAACCAAATATTTTAATTGTTTATCTCAATTCTTACCTTCAGGAGGTATCACGATATTGAGGATATGCCTAAATGTCTGCCGATATATTTCATTATCATCATGTTTGAGTTTTTTTATCACAATATCTCTAGAAGGCGGAATGCTTACAACAGATGGCTAAATAGTCTTTGTAGGGTAAAAATTGACTATTCCCCGTAACGACTAACCAACCGCAACACACGGAACAAATCAGTAAACTATTTTAATATAAACAAGTGAAAAAGCGTTAAGTTCGGCCGGGCCGAACTTTGGATACCCTCCACCATAGTTATACTGACAGATACATGCAATGAAAATATAGGGAACATACCAAAAAGTGAGCACATTCCGATAATACCGATTTATGTAAACCATTATGTACATTAAATACAAACTTCGGCAATTTTTAATGGGGATTTTTCCTAAAATCTGTATGATCCAAAAAGTGGACTGATATTTATAGCGCATTGTAGAGTATGAAATCTTCAAACTACTGTAATTTAGATTACAAAGTTATATGAGGCTATGCCTATAGAGGGACCAATATTGACTACATAGTGTAGGAAATAGTGAATATTTGGGGATATCATCATATGAGGGCTATGCCTAATTAATGACCGGTATATGCCAATTTTGAACCAAATATTTTAATTGTTTATCTCAATTCTTACCTTCAGGAGGTATCACGATATTGAGGATATGCCTAAATGTCTGCCGATATATTTCATTATCATCATGTTTGAGTTTTTTTATCACAATATCTCTAGAAGGCGGAATGCTTACAACAGATGGCTAAATAGTCTTTGTAGGGTAAAAATTGACTATTCCCCGTAACGACTAACCAACCGCAACACACGGAACAAATCAGTAAACTATTTTAATATAAAAAAGGGGGTTATATGGGGACTACCCCTAAAAAGCGGTAAATATTAATAATTTTTGGTGGGGAGATTTGTTACCATATACGACTACAAATTACCAAATTTCAGCGAATTCGGTTGGAAAACCCGCTCAAGAACCTCAAAATATCGAAAATTGGGGGTACCCTTATATGGGGGCTACCCGAAAAAATTGACCTATATTTATAATTTTCTGTGAAGAGATTTGCGACCCAATAAGAACTCAAATTACTAAATTACAGTCAATTAGGTGAAAAAATCCGGTCAAAACCCCCCAAAAACTGGAAATTGGGAGGTACCCTTATATGGGGGCTACCAGAAAAAGTGGACCTATATTTATCATTTTTAGAGGGGAAATTTGGTACCCAATAAGAACCCCATGTACCAAATTTCAGCGAATTCGGTTGGAAACCGCGCTCAAGATCCCCAAAATACCGAATATTGGGGGGTACCCTTATATGGGGGCTACCAGAAAAAATTGACCTATATTTATAATTTTTAGTACAAAGATTTGCTACCCAATAAGAACTCAAAGTACCGAATTTCAGCCAATTCGGTGAAAAAATACGGTCAGAACCCCCCAAAAACTGGATATGGGGAGGTACCCTTATATGGGGGCTACCAGAAAAATTGGACCTATATATATATTTTTTAGTAGGGACATTTGGTACCCAATAAGAACCCAATGTACCAAATTTCAGCGAATTCGGTTGAACAACGCGCTCAAGAACCTCAAAATACCGAAAATTAGGAGGTACCGTTATATGGGGGCTACCAGAAAAAGTGGACCTACACTAATAATTTTTTGTGGAGGCATTTAGTACCCAATAAGAACCCAATGTACCAAATTTCAGCGAATTCGGTTGAAAAACACGCTTAAGAACTTCAAAATACCGAAAAATGGGAGGTACCCTTATATGGGAGCTATGCCTAAACGTGGACCGATATAGCCCATCATCGAACTTGACCTGCCTGCAGACAAAAGACGACTCTATGCAAAATTTTGGGGCTCTATCTCAATTCGTTTAGACGCTAGAGTGATTACAACAGACAGACGGACAGACAGACAGACAGACGGACAGACGGACAGACGGACAGACGGACATGCTTAGATCGTCATAGAATTTTACGCTGATCAAGAATATATATACTTTATAGGGTCGGAAATGATTATTTCGATGCGTTACAAACGGAAAAACAAAACTAATATACCCTCCATACTATGGTGGAGGGTATAAAAAGGGGGTTATATGGGGACTACCCCTAAAAAGCGGTAAATATTAATAATTTTTGGTGGGGAGATTTGTTACCATATACGACTACAAATTACCAAATTTCAGCGAATTCGGTTGGAAAACCCGCTCAAGAACCTCAAAATATCGAAAATTGGGGGTACCCTTATATGGGGGCTACCCGAAAAAATTGACCTATATTTATAATTTTCTGTGAAGAGATTTGCGACCCAATAAGAACTCAAATTACTAAATTACAGTCAATTAGGTGAAAAAATCCGGTCAAAACCCCCCAAAAACTGGAAATTGGGAGGTACCCTTATATGGGGGCTACCAGAAAAAGTGGACCTATATTTATCATTTTTAGAGGGGAAATTTGGTACCCAATAAGAACCCCATGTACCAAATTTCAGCGAATTCGGTTGGAAACCGCGCTCAAGATCCCCAAAATACCGAATATTGGGGGGTACCCTTATATGGGGGCTACCAGAAAAAATTGACCTATATTTATAATTTTTAGTACAAAGATTTGCTACCCAATAAGAACTCAAAGTACCGAATTTCAGCCAATTCGGTGAAAAAATACGGTCAGAACCCCCCAAAAACTGGATATGGGGAGGTACCCTTATATGGGGGCTACCAGAAAAATTGGACCTATATATATATTTTTTAGTAGGGACATTTGGTACCCAATAAGAACCCAATGTACCAAATTTCAGCGAATTCGGTTGAACAACGCGCTCAAGAACCTCAAAATACCGAAAATTAGGAGGTACCGTTATATGGGGGCTACCAGAAAAAGTGGACCTACACTAATAATTTTTTGTGGAGGCATTTAGTACCCAATAAGAACCCAATGTACCAAATTTCAGCGAATTCGGTTGAAAAACACGCTTAAGAACTTCAAAATACCGAAAAATGGGAGGTACCCTTATATGGGAGCTATGCCTAAACGTGGACCGATATAGCCCATCATCGAACTTGACCTGCCTGCAGACAAAAGACGACTCTATGCAAAATTTTGGGGCTCTATCTCAATTCGTTTAGACGCTAGAGTGATTACAACAGACAGACGGACAGACAGACAGACGGACAGACGGACAGACGGACAGACGGACATGCTTAGATCGTCATAGAATTTTACGCTGATCAAGAATATATATACTTTATAGGGTCGGAAATGATTATTTCGATGCGTTACAAACGGAAAAACAAAACTAATATACCCTCCATACTATGGTGGAGGGTATAAAAAGGGGGTTATATGGGGACTACCCCTAAAAAGCGGTAAATATTAATAATTTTTGGTGGGGAGATTTGTTACCATATACGACTACAAATTACCAAATTTCAGCGAATTCGGTTGGAAAACCCGCTCAAGAACCTCAAAATATCGAAAATTGGGGGTACCCTTATATGGGGGCTACCCGAAAAAATTGACCTATATTTATAATTTTCTGTGAAGAGATTTGCGACCCAATAAGAACTCAAATTACTAAATTACAGTCAATTAGGTGAAAAAATCCGGTCAAAACCCCCCAAAAACTGGAAATTGGGAGGTACCCTTATATGGGGGCTACCAGAAAAAGTGGACCTATATTTATCATTTTTAGAGGGGAAATTTGGTACCCAATAGAACCCCATGTACCAAATTTCAGCGAATTCGGTTGAATCCCGCGCTCAAGAACCCTAAAATACCGAATATTGGGGGGTACCCTTATATGGGGGCTACCAGAAAAAATTGACCTATATTTATAATTTTTAGTACAAAGATTTGCTACCCAATAAGAACTCAAAGTACCGAATTTCAGCCAATTCGGTGAAAAAATACGGTCAGAACCCCCCAAAAACTGGATATGGGGAGGTACCCTTATATGGGGGCTACCAGAAAAATTGGACCTATATATATATTTTTTAGTAGGGACATTTGGTACCCAATAAGAACCCAATGTACCAAATTTCAGCGAATTCGGTTGAACAACGCGCTCAAGAACCTCAAAATACCGAAAATTAGGAGGTACCGTTATATGGGGGCTACCAGAAAAAGTGGACCTACACTAATAATTTTTTGTGGAGGCATTTCATACCC
>NW_026881913.1:0-36484 GCF_032173495.1 Musca vetustissima
TGTTTTTATAAAAATAACAAACTGGGATTCAGCCTATTTTGCAAAAACAAAATACAAATGGTCTCCCAAATAAACTGCCAACACTACTGAAGTTGTAGACGCAGGCGCGATTAAAATGTTGACAGCAAAAGAAGACTAAGGCATGAATTTGCCTGCTTGTTAACCTTAAACCTTGGTTTATACGAAATTTTGCATAGCGAATTCCATTTAGACTAGAATGATGTGTGATAAAGTTTGACGAAATCAGATTAAGATATAGCTCCCATATATATTTTCATCCGATTTTATGTAAATGATGCAAAAAATTACTATGTTTGTTCGATTTACACGAAGATTAAGATTTGTTGAAATTTTTTTTTTTTTTTTTTTTTTTTTTTTTTTGTTTTTTTACAGTTTTTCCTCCTAAAATTTCTTTAAAATATATTGCTTTACAGCGAGCAACGCCACCGAGTCGCAACACATTACAAAAAAATATATATCTACGGAAGCTAACGCTATGTTCAGCGCCTAGAAATTAGCACTTCACAATGACATTACAAATTGGCAACTAGTCACGAAGCTGAAACTGGAAAATAGCTCCACAAACGCAATTGCTAAAGAAGATTAGCAGCACGATTACTAGTGCTAAGCTGAGGGTTTCAGCCAAAAGAAACAAATATTTCGATAGATTTCATTTTAATATTTAATGTTTAATAACACAATATGTAACAGCAAAAAATAAATGTCGATTTCACAATGAATGTCACATTTATAGATTTTATCATTCGTGAGTTGACAACAAATCACCATGAAAACACACCCTTCGGCTGCCCAGCCGTCAGCAACGAAAATTGGCGTTGGAGCTATTTGAGGCTTTCGCTATTTTTGTCTGCTGATTTTTTAACTACATTGCCGCTTAGTCCTAATCAAAAATCGCTAGCACATCACATACGAGCCTAATCTAAATATCTGATCATTTGCAACTTTAGCCATTGACGCCAATGTTTAATATCAGTTGCTCTGTAGGGGTAATGCTAATGCCACCAGATGCTGGCTTTTAACCCCTGATGAAAACTGAAAGATGGCCACGAATAATTAGTTCTTTATAAAAAAAAGTTCGCTATATCCCCAGTTCTCAAGAAGGGTAAAAATGTATGTTAGGCTTACGGCAAATGAAGGACATGTTTTTATAACACTATAAGAAAAGAATTGACCTTTCTGAATAACACTCATATGTTGTTTTTTATGTTATATTTAGGTCTAACAATGGAGATGTGCATTGCTAAAGAGAAACCATAACAAACCAGACCATATCTAGTTTGTTCGTCGCTTGAAATCCACTTTGTTATTTGTAATAGATAAGAAATAAAGTGCAATACATACAATATGGATTCTTATATTTCGGATCATATTACTTACTTGTAATTCCTCTGTGGTTATTTGAATACTGGTGCTAGGTGTGGCTGCGGGGGCGCGTTGTTGAGCAGGTGGTATGTTCTGTGATAGAGGTTGTACCACGGCAGCATTTGAATTAATGGTAGAGTTAATTTGTAGCTGTGGCTTTGATTGTTCCTGCTCAAAGGGATTGTAGTCTTCTAATGAACTCTGAACATTGGTTGTTGTGCGGGTCGCCTGTTGTATGGCTGGATCCTGAAATACGTCACACCATTATAAACCTGAGCATTGTTCTCTGTGCCAAATAAGGCAACTGTGTTTCTTGCAATAAATTCATGCTCGGCGAGAAGAGATAAAGAAAAGTGAGTCAATAATACATACTTATACATGCATATATTGTACAAGTAAATTATATCTCTCTCACAACACACAGCATAAATGCTCCACTTCTTACCGCAAATGGGTTATCCAGATTTGGTTCGCCAAAAGGATTATCGTCGAATCCAGACATATTTCTTGTAGTAACTAAGAATTTACAAAGAAAATAGTATAAATACTTTCGTCGGTATTTTTCACTTTTGAGCTGTGTCACTGATAGTGCTGCGGGGTTTATGATTACTGAATTCTTTGTACCAAATTATAAAACTGGTATAACTAATTGTAGTTACTGCAGTGACGTAACGCATTGTTTTGTCTACGCGATGTTATGTTTAGTTTATATACATACAAGGTTTATTTAAAAGTTAACTGAATTCTTTGTTGACTGTCAACATTCATTGTGTTCGTTTCTCTTGACAGCAAAGGAAGACTAAAGAGTATGTTACACGAGCCATCAATATCGTATGTGCTGACAAATTTTTTGCACATTTTTTTATATATCGCCATCACAAATGCAAACGGACGTAACTACAGAAAAATTCGAAATTGACTTTTGTTTGATTATTGTTCGTCTAAACAAACTACATGTTCACACAGAAATTTAGACATTTAACGTCAAAAACAGCAATCTAATTAAAGAAATTCAAACGGACGTAACTACAATACCATGCTTTTATTAATGCAAACAGACGTAACTACACTCCTGTAAAAAACTAAAGCTCGCAATATTGAAGATAGGAATTCTGAACTTATATTAATGTTACTTCTATGATGTTTGATATTGAAAACGAGATATATCCGCCAATTTTTTACGGTAGCTCCCATAAAGCGGCACCACAAAATTCGGTATTTTAAGGCTTTTCTTCATTTTTTAACTGATCAGTTATAATTAGGTATTTTTGTTTCGCACTGGTTGGAAAAGTACCCTGTGCAAATTTCTATCGCTAGCGGAGAATTATTGAATGTCTTTAGTTCAACAATTACTTAAAATCGGTCGAAACTATATATCGGAGCTATATCGAAATCTGAACCTATTTTCACGAAACTTAACACACATTACTCTCTCTAGACTCAATTCAGTACGCTATGCAAAATTTCGTGCAAATCGAAAGAAATATTGGGGTTTTAATACACCATTTACCAAAATCGGACGAAAATATGTGTGGGAGCTATGTCTAAATCTGAACCGATTTCAACAAAACTCAAAACACTTCACTCCGGACTCAATTTGGTACGCTGAACAAATTTTAGTCTCAATCGCATAATTATTAGTCACTTTGTTGTATTGAAATTGTGTTGTAGTTATCTATAGTCTTTTGGTAGCGTATGACTCGGCTTAACGGCTTTCGGGATGAAGGCCACTGTTATCTCTTTCCATAGACTTGGTATATACGACAGAAGTAAACAAGCCCTAAAGATGTCCTGCAGAGATGATATTACTCGTTCATCTGCGTGTTGCAGCATGGCCGGTATTATACCATCTTTTGTTCCTATTGAATTGACTTTTATAGACATCCCAATCAGTACTGAGCTTTGTCTTACTACCTCTATTGTAAGCTTTCCTTGCAGCCTTCCTCAAGGTTGCAAGGTTAAGTGACCAACATACCGGCTGAGATTTTTCCCAGGGTATGTTAGGGGACAAGAAGCCTCATAGCTCTTCAGAAGAGTAGCCTTAACATTATTCACAGCTAATTCAACATCCTCAACTGTTTTAAGATCCTAATGATCCTGGATCGAGGCTGCTGTTTTAGCTTTAAATTTGTCCCAGTTTTTCTTCCGAGGATTCTTATAAAGTTTCTGTTTTCCTCTGGAGGTAGGAATCTGGAAGGATATAAGTCTATGATCCGAAAAGGAGCATTTCTCAGATACCCCCCAGTTCATGACCCCAGAGTCGTCCATATTTGTGAGGGTTATGTCGATGACTTCACCTCTCACCCTATTTACAAATGTTGGTGTGTTGCCCCTATTACAAATCCTAAGATTATAGCTAAGTATAAACTCAAAAATGGACTCACCTCTTGTGTTAGTGTTACTGCTTCCCCAGTGGAAGTGATGTGCGTTGGCGTCACATCCGATGATGATATCACCAACTTTGTCCATCTCCTCCATTATGCGGCATACTACCATACCGGGAGGGTCATGAGCCTCGTAGGGGAGATGGACGACAGAGACTATCAGGGGCTTCGAGATACCCCTATTCAGTCTTGCTGTCATGTCTCCATTGCTGAAATTAGATAGAAGCATTAAATTTAGCAAGAATACACGTTCTTACCTTCTCTCCATTGGAGGCGGACAAAACACTGTATTTTTTATCGCCCATGCCAGTCACCTTACCTTTTTACAGGTAAGGTTCCTGGATGAGCGCGACGTCGGTATTTGAGGAAGAGAGGGTGAGGAGCAGTTCAGCAGCTGCTGCTCTACAGTGATGCAGATTGATCTGCACCACGTTCAGCGCTTGCTGCATTCCGCTTATTGTTCCATAACAATAAGCATTCCATAACAAAGTTTACCCTTATTCCTCCTCAAATATTGCTCTCCCGCAGAATCCGTAGCGAACTTCGCGACGACACCGCCGTCCCTTTCAAATGAGGCGAGGATTCTCCACCTCTTCATCTGAAGGCCGTCGTTCTGCTTCTCCAATAAACTTAGTGTATTCTCCAGTCCCTTAAAAGGTGGTGGGATAAACACTGAAGTTACCATACCGCTTGGTATTGGCCTTCCTAAAGAGGGTTCACGTTGTTAATTTTCTTCTTAAGGAATTCCGAAGTCTCCTTAGTGCGACAATTAACAACCTTGACCACTGTGTATGAGGAGGTCAGGCCAAACCGTAGGCTCTGTCGATCAAACTCGTCGGATAGGAAGAGGTCCTTCAGATAACTGTCGACCAGCAACCATTTATCCTCGCTGATAAACCCGTCGGGGTCAGCTCGGTTCGGAATCTCTCGGACCGCTACAGCTGCCAGACTGCTGCCTTCCCAAAGAGGGTCCAGGTTGTTAATTGTCTTCTTAAGGAATTCCGAAGTCTCCTTAGTGCGACAATCAACAACCTTGACCCCTTTGTATGAGGAGGTCGGGCCAAACCGTAGGCTCTGTCGATCAACCTCGTCGGATAGGAAGGGGTCCTTCAGATGACTGTCGACCAGCAACCATTTATGCTCGCTGATAAACCCGTCAGGGTCAGTTCAATCGATGGTCGCTACTCGCAGATCTTCCGGAACCTCTTTTGGATCAGCAGAATCGCTTTGCATCGTTGTAGGTGTCTGGGCTACCTGCTTCGAGACAGCGTGTTTGGCTTTCACCACACAATCACCGCTCTTGGCAGGTTTCTCCTTCGACGCTACAAACGAAACAGAGCTTTGTACAGCCGACGACTGCGTGGGTCTCTTTGCAGCAGGTTGTTTTTCCTCCGAGGATCTCATTCTCTTGACAGCCGTGGGCTGTGGCCGAGATTTGGCACCAGTGGTTGCCAAATCTAGGGGCGCCATTCTCGCCTCTTCGGCCCAGGGATTATAGGCACTCGGTCATTTCCTCCGAGACTCTTGCCCATCAGTAAATAAATGAATTTTGGAATATAGGGTAAACGCACCTCATTCCGGCATGTACCAATAGTCGGCATATGTTTTATAGAACTTCGAATAACTAAAAAATCCTATAACTAAATTTGAAAAATTCCTTGAATAATCTTTGATAACACTGCAAACTATCTCTGTATAAAATTTAATCGAGCTAAGTACATTTTTTCAGTCAAAATTTGACATTTGGTCAATGAGTTTTGTCAACACTAGCGATAATTCATGTTTCTTAAGAAAAAAATTAGTGGACATGTCGATTTTAAGACTATAGGTGAGTCTGGTTACTTTTCCAGTAACATTTATTCAGTAAGTTTTAGTTCAGAGAGTAAGCCTTTTTTACTCTCTTTTGCGATAACATTTAGTAAGATTTAGCAAGATGCACCAAAATAAACAACCAAACAAAGGCCGGTTCTATGCACCGGATTGACTCGGAGGAATCAACTTCCGACCAAGGGCTGTCAACCCAGCAAATACAACGTGTATTTTTTCAACTTAGGAGCATCATTACCCGGAATGTTTGCTCCGGATTCTTTTGGTTCGTGCCGGGAATAAGACAAACCCCAGACCATGGTTCTGCTCAGTTTGTCACAACAGCATCCACCACAGATCTATCTCGGTGAGATGCAACGGATGCAGAGAATGGGTACATTTCAGGAGTTGTTCCCGCCTTAGCCGGGTACAGGAGTATAGTGAAAGGGACTGCGTTGCTTCTTGCTGCGCCAATGCAGTCCCCAGCAAGTTGTCGTCATCACCGTGGTCCACCTCATCATCTTCGGATTACGTGACTCCCCGCAATCTCCGCAGCAGCAACCTGCGCCGCAGCCGCTAACACCGCATATTGCTGTCGCAACTCCTGATAACGTATCCTTTCTTCAATTCAACTGCGATGGACTTCGAGGGAAAATCAACGAGATAGTGGATTTTATGAGTCGAAGAAGTATTATTGTCGCTGCGATCCAAGAATCGAAGCTGAACAACACCTGCAGTCTTCAGAGTTGTGATGGATACAACGTGATTAGAAGGATCGTACAAGAGGTGGAGGATTAGCATTCCTATTGCACCATTCTTTCCAGTACAGACCTATCTCGCTTGAGCTAGACTCTAGTGACCCATACATGGAAAGTATGGGGGGTAGCGGTCAAATGTGTTACCGCCGAGGTAGAGGTGCTTAACGTTTATATTCCGCCGTTAAATAGCAGTGCCCCGCGTTATTTGCCTGACATTAGTCATCTTTTGGAAGGCAATAACCGTCTGGTGCTAGGGGATTTCAATGCACATCATGAGTTATGGCATTCCGTCCTAGGTAATGACCAGAGGGACATGGCGCTGGCCGAGCAAATCGATTTTATAACTTCTGAACGCCGTACTTTCCTTAATCATGGGAAAGCCAATTGGTAAGAGTTCAGAAATTTCACCAATCGTCGCTTCAGAGAACTGCCCATCTCTTCTGATGCTCGGGAAGCAGAAATGAATTTGCGGGACATCATCAATGCTGCAGCCGCTCGCTATATACCTGCGGGTCGTATACCCGAACTAAGACCTAACTACCCAGCAGAGGCAGCGGGACTAGCGAATGAGCGTGATGAGCTTCGCCGTTCTAACCCTACTAACCCCAGAGTCAGAGAACTGACGTTGGAAGTGAACACGTTAGTCGGCGAGCATAAGAGGAAAAAAAATGACTAGAACATCTGAAGTGTTGCAACATCAGTACCGGAGTGAGTAAATTGTGGGCAACGGTTAAGTCGCTCTCGAACCCTGGAAAGAAGGAAGATCGGACTTCTGTCTCATTTAACGGCGTTGAGGTGACAGATCCGAAGAGGTGCGCGTGTTATTTCAACCGGCAGTTTATAGAGCACCCCGAGAGTGACCGGACGAAGAGAAGAGTATTGCGCCGTATACGCTCTCTTCAGGTGGAGGAGGAACCAACACAATTTACGTTTGAGGATGTTGCAAATGTCATCAGGAACGCGAAATCATCCAAAGCGCTTGGTCCAGATGGAATCTCAATGGTGATGTTGAAGCAGCTTGATGATCCAGGAGTAGATTATCTCACTAAAGCCCCCGACTTGTCATTATCCACCCTAGTAGTTCCCGATGCCTGGAAAATGGGCAGGGTGGTCCCGCTACTGAAGCCTGGCAAGGATGCCAGCAAAGGTGAGTCATACAGGCAGATCTCACTTTTGTCGCCAGTAGCCAAGACACTTGGGGCTTTACTACTCCCCAGTATTCGTGAATGCTACTCAGTTGCCGAACATCAGCATGGGTTCCGGAAACAGCACAACAACAGCTTTGCACGCCATTTCCGCACACATAGCAGAAGGAATCAACCAGAACAGGCCGTGTAACAGGACAGTCATGGTGGCGCTAGACCTATCAAAGGCATTTGATACCGTCAGTCACGCCAAGCTGTTCGAGGACATCGAGAGAACAACCCTCCGGCCAAGTTTGAAACGATCATAAACTATATGTGTGGACGCCAGTCGTACGTGGAATTCAGAGACAGGAAATCGAAGGCCCGTAGAGTTAAACAGGGAGTTCCCCAAGGAGGGGGTCCGGAACTGTTTAACCTCTACCTCTCTGGATTTCCACGCCCACCGGACGGCATAAACATATGGGGATTGCACGATTATGGCGTCAGGACCGAAAATTAATGACACTTGCGAGAGGCTGAACCACTATCTCGAGGATATCGCTGATTTTTTCCGGTCGAGGAATATGAAAATATCCGCCACTAAGTCAACGGCCACACTATTTACCACATGGACAGCGGAGATGAGGCCATCTTTGGATGTGCAGGTCGAGGGGTCCACAATTCCGACCACTAATTACCCCAAGGTTCTAGGGGTCACATTCGATAGCCTATACAAGTCGTCCGCGTATGTCACAGCTATTTGCGATAAAGTCAGGAGCAGAAACAAGGTTCTCAAGTCGCTAGCCGGCAGCACAGGTCGCAGTACAGTACAGGTCGCAGCCTTTCTGAATTTGGAGTTAGAGGCAGAACCAGATTAAAGAAAATTGAAAATACACAGCAGTACTAGCTGCTACAACAACAACAACCAAACAAAGGACAAACACAATTATTTGTATTGCATTTAATATAAAAAATAAAATGAACAATAAAAGAAAAATTTATTTGGTATGTTCCCCGGCAACATTTAAGCTTCCTGCATCAATACATTCCCCTCAATCTGGAACCTACCTAAAAATATATAAGGAATTACTTTTAAATTTAATGAAACTTTGCATTATTTACGAATTTTCTTCCATTTTCTGTAATTTTGTTTCCAATTAACTCCTCTCCTCCTTGGCTCACGTCCTATTTGGTATTAGAATGTTCAGAGCCATGTCTCCATATGTAGCTTAAGCTACGAATTTGACTTTATCCATAGATGGTGGTTTGTGTTTTGCTGGTTGAAAACACACGTGTTAGTTAAGCGAACGCTTAACAACCGCCATTTTGTAAAAATCTATTTTTAAGCCCGTGGGCGTGTAATACTCATTTAAAATTTTTAAGGTCACGTCTTTCTTGTGAGCCGTCCGAGGACGAACTGATTTCTGTAATTTTTATAAAACTTAACTTCAAATTGAACTTTGCAAACTAAAAAAATGTTTTGAATAAGTTTTTTGTTTGGTCATAAAACAGCTGATCCAAAAATGCTGAGTTTGCAAAATCTTACTGCATAAAATTCTTTCAGTAAACTCCAGTAAGTTTGTTGTTGTTGAATTGTCAATCTTGCTCTCTCAGTTTTACTGGATTTTTGGGTAAACAGACAACATTTAGTAACAATTGTTACCAAATATCGAGTAAACAGACAGAGCTTTTATTAAAATTATATATTTTTCACAAGGATCTTTTTCGTAATTGTAAATAACATATAGGAGAACACTTTAGAATTTAAAATTATTAAAAATATTTATAATTATGATATTTTTATCGATGCCGCCCATAGGAATACAAATTTTTAAGGTGTTTCAATAGTCGGCATATGGGTGAATAATGAACAACTTTTCGATAATATTGGCTCAAAATTAGAAAAAATGTTAAATAAGTTCTCTAAATACCGATTAATATATAAAAAATTAGTTTTGAATGGTTTTACATAATGGAAGACGTGGTTTAATCTTAAATTCTTTTAACCTTTATAATGCTTTATTTAGCCATGCCGAGAATTGGATAAAAGGTTCCCGAGTGGGCATCATGTTTTATAATTGAATATTTTAATAAATAAAATTATTCTATATAATTTTTTTTTTTAATAGAACACTAAATGAAACATCCGATAAGAATAACTTATTAATGAAAATAGCAGAAAAATAAATAAAATAAATAATTTTTGTTTAACTAAAATACGACATGCCGACTATTGATTTTCATTTAAGAGAAAACCAAAAATTCGTATATGCGGAAATAAAAAATAAACATGAAATTCACATAAAAATTTGAGTTAAAGTCTTATTTTTATTATAAAATTCGTGGTAAAAATTTGTTCGTTTTTGCAAAGAAGTGCGAGTGTGTGCGTGTATATGCAAAGCCAGTGCCCTTAGTGAAGTTTTCAATATGGATATGTAAATTGTGTGATTGTGTTTGCAAATAATAATTCATGGTCCGGTAGCTCTCTTCCTGTTTTGTTCATACTTGCTTATACTAGGTTCGAAGATGGACTTTATAAATACCAAAGCCCCATATAAATCACTTTCTGGTTATAGATCTTTCGAAAAAATTCAAATGTACAAAGAGAATATTATTTTGCCATCATCAAAGCATGTAAACGTATGGTTGCACCTTTCGTATATCATAGTTGGATTATACAGTAGATATCGGATATAAGCACATCTCATATAAGAAAAAATCGCCTATATATGAAAGATGATCAAAAACACTGAGCCTTTTTATCTCTCCTCAGTGTAAAAATTGTTTCATATAAGAAAAACGCGAATAAGAAAAACACTGATATTAGAAATGTTTGTCAAACACCAAAGCTGACAAAGGTATTTAAACGTTTCATATAAGAAAATTTGTAAAATTATTGGCCAAATTATTAACATTGAAAATGTTTTATTTCATCGTTTTTTTTTTTTAATTCTATTTGAAACAATATTATTTATATGTAGGGAAACAAATGCACCTTTTTTTGGTTAAACTGTGAACTGATTTTAATATATTTATATAAGAAAGATTTGTTATATGCGTATGTACGCATATAAGAAACAACTTTCTTATATCCTATAATTCCATATACGAAAATAATACATATAAGAATGAAATATCCGGCGTTTTTGAGTTTGTCCGATATCTACTGTACTAAAGTAGTACTGTACTACATTAGATATCGGATATACGAAACTCAAAAAAAGCCGGAGATTTCATTCTTCTATGCGTACCTTAAATATCAAGACAGTATGCCATACTGCATCAAACGCAGTATGGCATAATAATGTCTGTATATTTCGAATTGTTAAAATCTGATTTAATAATATTCCTTATTTCAACGAGAAGATGGCAAGTCTTCTAAAACCATAGGTGGTATTTAACTACTTTCCAATTCTTTCTAATACCGCTTGTTAGAGTGGCAGTGTGAAAAACAGACTTATCTTTATATAAATGCAGCAATTTACTTACCAAATTTCATTGTCATGCAAATTAAAAATATTGTCATTTAATGTTTTTAAACATCGAGAATTTTTATTTAGTACATTTCATCATAATTCAGTTTATAATAATAGACATTGTTGTATGTATATTAATGTATTTATGTATGTACGTATATGATTAAATCATAATATTATTTGGCCGTATGTTTTATTTATTTACGATTTTTATTGGCTTATTCGATTCTAAATATTTCGGGAAATGTACTTCGTATAGTGACCACAGTTCTTATGTTTCGTATTATGATTGTAAATGGTCTATAATTATGTGTATATGTAAGTGAATATGACTCTGGTTTTACGGAATAAAGGCATATTGATCATAGGATTAAAGAGCAAAAAATCATAATATTCTGGGGGATAAAAGATAAAGAAGCCTGCTCCAATGGCGGAAAAAATTAGCATTGTGCAATATTGTTTTGAATATGGCACAACATAATTGTCATCCATTCATGTTGAACTCAAAGTCATGAGTACTAATGTCGATTATCACAGGTTTGGAAGAGGGAGTTACAATGGGCTTATTACGTTGATCTGTCATGTAAATTTTGCATTCGAAACTCCTATGTACAATATGACAATTTTAGTTATATGTTTATATCATAAAAATTGCATTCGTGCAGCAGACTGGCAGCTGAAATTTTTTCTGTATGAAACCCAAGCTTCATGCTATATTTCCTAAATATTTTATCACTGCCAAATAGCAGCAAAAAATATGTTAGGTTTATAAAAGCTTTTTCCGTTCCCTGCAAAGAATGCCAGTATAATGTATAACCACCACATGTGCAACTAAATATTCAATTTCGAATTGTTATTATTCGTGTACGCTATTTCTGAAACATAGTTATATATACAAAATCAATTAATACTATAAGCAAATTAATGATTGTTTTATAAAGACTCATTAACGTAAGAAAATATTGCAATTATCAATTACCAAAATAAACCATTTATTAATATTTAAATTGAAAAATTCGATCTTAAACAGATTGAAAGTAAAGTCACTTGTAATTACAAACTTCATAAAATAATGTTCTATTCAGCTTGGAATAATTACGCTATTTATAAGAATTATTTTTATAACAAATTTAATTTGTTGAATTTGACTTGATTTCAAAGAATTTACAATACAATTGCGGATGAGAAGATATACACATGCATCTACAGTGGCTCCATCGAATAATCGGACAAGTGTTTGTCAGATATAATAATGCTATACATTTCAAAAAAATGTCTAAATGTGTAGTTTTTTTTTCGCTTTTATTTACACATTACCTACTTATATTTCTGAACAATACAAAAAGCAACAACTTTCCTAGTGATAACAGTAAATTTCGTCAGAAAAACAAAATTAACTCAATTTATTGTGTTCAACGCAAAATCGGACAAAACAAAGTATCAATGTTAAAAGTCCCGTTATTATGCAAATATGAACTTCAAATCTGTATTTTATTTGTCGTATTCATTTGTAAATTGCATTTAGATCAAGAAAGTGGTAAAACTAAATAAAAATAAATTTAAATGGCTCCAAAAGGGAAAAAATTCAGTGTGGAAATCAGACAATTAATAGATAAATTGAATTATGAAGGTAAAACAGTAAGAGAAATTGCCGCATTGGTTGGAATGAATAAATCTACTGTCCACGACATTATAAAGAGGTTCCGTGATGAGTTCAGATTGACCAATAAAAGCAGAGCAGGTCAATGGAAGATATTGAATGAGCGAGAAGAGCGTTCGATATTAAAAGAAATAAAACAATATCCATTTAAAAGCGCAAAAGAACTTAAAATAAATTTAAAAACTCGCACTTGAAAAGATGTGTGCCTAAATACTATTCGCAATACATTACATAAATATGATTATTATGGAAGAGTTGCAAGAAAAAAAGCATTTATAAGCCTTAAAAATAAAAACAGTAGAATAAAATATGCCAAGGAGTATTTACTAAAATTAGAAGATTTTTGGAAGCAGGTAATTTGATGATAGATCATCTTAAAATACATTTCTATTGATAGTTTCCATTATATTAAGGATCTGTTTACTGACGAAAGCAAATTTAATTCGCACGGATCAGATGGAAAGATGTATGTGTGGCGTAAGCCAAATGCTGAATTTAATCATAAGAATACAAAAGCCACTGTTAAGCACGGATGAGGTTCTGTTATGGTTTGGGTCTGCATGTCGAGTGCGGGAATATACAATTTGCATTTTATTGATGGTAAAATGGACAAATTTGTCTACCTCAACATTTTAAAACAAAATGTAAATCAAAGTGCAGACAAATTGGGTATCGCGAACAACTTTGCCTTTTATCAAGACAACGATCCCAAGCACACATCAAGTGTTGCAAAGCTTTGGTTGATCCATAACTGTCCCAAACTTATACAAACACCTGCACAGAGCCCAGACCTTAACGTAATTGAGCATCTTTGCGAAGAATTAGCTAGAAGAGTGTATGAAAAAAATGTAACTCCTTGGTACAGCTTAAGGAGGCTTTACTGAAATCGTGGAACTCTATAGAGCCGGAGGTATGCCAGAATTTGGTCAAATCAATACCGAAGCGTTTACAGGCCGTTCTGGACAACAAAGAATATGCAACTAAATATTAATTTCTCGATTTTTTGCATTTTTTGACATTGATACTTCGCATTGTCCGATTTTGCGTTGAGCACAATAAATTGAGTTAATTTTGTTTTTCTGGCGAAATTTACTGTTATCACTAGGAAAGTTGTTGTTTTTTGTATTGTTCAGAAATATAAGTAAGTAATGTGTAAATAAAAGAGAAAAAACTACACATTTAAACAATTTTTTTGAAATGTATAGCATTATTATATCTGACAACCACTTGTCCGATTATTCGATGGAGCCACTGTATATAGTATGTATGTACGTAGTATATGTACGCTTGTTTATTCGTCTAAGGGTTTTTTGGTTCCTTAAATTAAATATGGTATTCATATGTTGATTCTATAATATATTTTTGTTTAATTCATTCAGTCAAAATCCTGCACGTACTACATACATGCCTTTTTTTAATAATTAATTTCAATTGTACATATCTTATGTTATAGCACCGAGTACAATACTTTATGAGCAGCAAATAGTAATACAAATCATAATTTATGTTATACTAAGATGATTATTTTAATACTTATGTTAATGGTAAGTTATGCACTGTAATACTAACTAGTATGTTTTATAAAAACTGAAATGAACAACAAAGTAGAAACAAATCTACAAAGATCCTTCTCCAGAAATCTGCAAAGATAAAGTATTACATACATGATTATTGAAATGTTAGTTCAGAAGATAAATTATTATATTATGCAACAAGATTTTCGTGGATGAAAAAAAAAATAAATACATTCAAAATTATGAACCATTTTGAAATTTGCATTGGAAAGGAAATGTTTTTCTTCTTGAAAATTTGAAATGACAATTTTTACAATAGGTTTGTCTGGATACTTTCCCAGTATTAATTACCCAGTAACGAGTAAATTTTTCCTCAAACATGTCATATCGAACTTGACACGAGTATTACGATACCATCAAATCTACTGAGTATTGCAGTTACCTTGTATAATTGTACCATGCACTGATTAATGCCTACGTTTGTTAAATGTCTTTTTTTCTTTCTTTGGGACATTAAAAATATTTCTTCGTTATAAAGGTATTTTTTTTTTTTGCAATGTTATTGATTAAAAATGAAATACACAATAATTTATGTCGGAAATCTCCAAAATGTGTTGGAAAATTTGCTTCACAAACAATAAAATGCAATGAAGAAAAAAGTTTAAAAGCATAAGATTATCACCTACACCATATTAAATACACCAACTTGCATCGAATGAAATGCCCAGGATAATTACGTCGGCAACATCTACCGTACACCCACAATCCCACGGCGGCGGGCCCTATGCACCGGATTGACTCGGAGGAATTTTTTAAAGAGGCTGCTACCTCAACTACTACATGGTTTTGCCGTCTTTTTTTACATGGAAGAGGCTTCGGTCTCGAGCCTGAGCGGAGGTTTTCCGTACCGCGGGTGTCAGGTGCCCATGGATCGGTAGATCCAGCCTGACAGTTGGTGTGGCCCCCTGGGGAGCATCGCGGGGGTTGTGATTTCGCCCCTCACCAAGGGGGAGAGTGTGCCTTCTGCATGCTCTCCAATTGGTACAGTACTTCGGTGCTGGAGCGCTGGTGGGCGCTTTTCCGCCTGTGGCTCAGCCACTGTGAGGTAGGCCTTTTGGCAGGAACTCACATAAAACTCTTCAAGATACATGGGAGAGGCATTATAATCCGGGATGCCTGCTATTCTGGTCAGCGCCGGGATCGAATGAAACCCCCGCACCTAGGTTATATTCCATTTGTCGAACAGACCTATCCCGCCTGAGCTAGACTCTAGTGATCCATACATGGAGTGTATGGGGATAGCAGTCAAGTGTGGTACAGCCGAGATAGAGGTGCTTAACATGTACATTCCTCCGTTAAATAGTTATAACGTTATTTACCCGACTTTAGTTTACTTTTAAAGGGTAATAACCGTCTGGTGCTGGGGTATTTCAATGCTCATCATGAGCTCTGGCATTCCGTCCTAGGTAATGACCATAGGGTACAGCGCTGGCAGATAAAATTAACAGCTTCACGTTTTGCACGGTGAATGAGGATGCGAGAATTAGAGGAGATTGGCGCAGCTCGCTGGACATCACCATTGTGGCACTGGGTCTGATAAATGACATAGTCTAGTATCCCGTCATTTCTCTTGGTTCAGACCACCTCCCTATCATCGTCTTCGTAAATAGACCACCCGTAAAGTTGATTGGCAAGATTTCAGATATTTAGCCAATTACCGCTTCAGGGAGCTGCCCATTCCCTCAGATCCTCGGGTAACTGAGAGGAATTTCCGGGACATCATCACTGCTGCAGCCGCCCGACATATACCTGCTGGTCGTGCTTGCGAATGAGCTTCGACAACGCCTGAAGACGCAAGAGTGAAAGAACTCACCCTTGAAGTCAACGGATTAGTATGCAAGCATAAGCGGAAAAAGTGGCTAGACCACCAGAAGCTTTGCAGCATTGTAGCCGCAACAAGTAAATTGTGGGCAACGCTTAATTCACTCTCGAATCCCGGAATGACGGATGATAGAATGGTTTTCACGTTTAACGACGTAACGGTGAAGAATCCGAAGAGATGCGGGAGTTTTTTTTTTAACAGAAGTTTGCAGAGCACGCCGAGGGTGACAAGGCGAAAAGGAGTGCGCTTCGTCATATCAGAGCCCCCGAGCCGAGGTACCAGATGTCAGATGTCATTTATCTGAATGATAATGCTGAAACAACAGAATAAACATGGAGTAGATTACTTAACTTCTGTACACAACCTATCGTTAGCCACTCACATTGCTCCTGAAGCCTGCAAAATAGGCAGGGTGGTCCCGCTACAGACCGATTTCCCTTCAGTATCCAGTAGCAAAGACACTTGAGTCACTACTCCTTCCTCTGATGAGAAGTACGCTTCCAGTCCATCAACATCAACATGGATTTCGGAGGATGCACAGTACAACTACAGCATTACACGCCATAACCTCACATATAAACAGACGACTTATCCAGAACAGGCCGTCCGACAGAACAGACTTAGTGGCTCTTGACTTATCTAAAGCCTTCGATATTGTCAATCACGCCAAGCTGTTCGAGGACATAGAGAAAACAAACCTCCGGCCTAGTTTGAAACATTGGATATTTAATTGCATGTGTCGCCAGTCATATGTAGAGTTCAGAAACAAGAAGTCTAAAACCCTTAGAGTGAAACAGGGAGTTCCCCAAGGTGGGTTTATATCTCCGGAAGTGTTTAACATCTCCTTTCTGAAATTCCACAACCATCGGACGGCATAGAGATCGCAATGTATGCGAATGATTGTACGATCATGGCGTCGGGTCCCTTT
This sequence comes from Musca vetustissima, assembly GCF_032173495.1. Classification (NCBI taxonomy): domain Eukaryota; kingdom Metazoa; phylum Arthropoda; class Insecta; order Diptera; family Muscidae; genus Musca; species Musca vetustissima. The sequence continues at coordinate 16,916 of NW_026881913.1, forward strand.
ATCGATGATATTCGTAAAAGGTTAAATGTCTATATAGTTGATTTAGTACAGTTCTTCCATCTGATGAATATGAATATATGAATATCCGCTGCTAAATCCACAGCCACTGTATTCACCACATGGACGGCTGAAATGAAGCTCCCTCTCATCATCATGGTCGATGGTGCACCAATTCCGACCACAAACTACCCCAAAATTTTGGATGTAGGTTTCGATAACTTATTTAAGTCGTCCGCGCAGACCACCGCTATTTGCGATATGATGAGAAGGAGGAACAAGGTACTCAAGTCGCGTGCCAGCAGCTCATGGGGTGGTAATAAGGAGACTTTGTTGACCTCCTACAAAGCAATAGGGCGGTCGGCGGTAAGCTATGCGGCGCCAGTGTATTTCTCGAATGTAAGCGATACGCAGTGGAAAAACATTCAAACCTGCCAAAATGTCGCCCTGAGAACGGCGACAGGAACCAACCAACTAGATAAACAGGTTTATCGAGCAGAATTACCAGCATTCATACGGAAGCAGTGACCCAGGCAATGGACCAATACCATGTGAATGCAGTACTTCGAGTCCACTCACCACCTATAGCAGCGGAAGAACGACAGCAGCCTAGACATACGTTTTAGCCCAATTAAGATCAGGATGCTGCAGCCGCCTCAATTCGTATTGGACCCGAATTGACAGCGCGGTACCAAACACACAGATGAGTGGGTTCAGCCCTGCTAAACCTACTCGCAAGGGTCATCAATATTAAACACGATCAAATACAAATGTATAACTCTATCGAATTCTTGTTGTCCGTCTTAAACGTCGAACATCAGATTTCCACAACACTTTATTACTTAATTTAAGGGAGAGTGGTCAACTTACCTGTGAATTGGAACTGTCACTTTCAATTTGTTCTGAATAACAATGTTTGTAATTCAGGTAGTCTAAAAGTCTTCTTGGTAACGGTAATGTTTGAATTAAATCCTTTCTTATTACAGCTTTTAATATAACAAATCTGAAACAAAAAACATATAATTAATTTTTATTTGTTCTTTATATAGTGAATGTACTACTGCTTTCTTGAAATTATTTATTTTAACCGTATGAAATATTTAGGCAAACAGAATATTCTGACCTTACACTTCAAACTATAGGCGTTCATATCATCCCCTATAATAATGGTCAAACAATAGGAGCCACATAAAGTAGACCCACTAAAAAGTGGGTCTAAGGGATCTATTACATGATAGAACAAACTCGTGAAATAAACTTATAAAACCCTAACTATATGTGCGGTACACAGTTCACTTTTCACATTTTAGTCATTATTATCAGCTGACGTACCTAGACAGAGGTACCACGAAGCCACTGATAGTCTCTGCCGTCTATCTTCCCTACGAAGCTCCTGACCCACCCGGCACTGTTGTATGCCGCCTAGTGGAGGAGATGAGTAGAGTTGGTGACCTCGTCTTGGGATGTGACGCCAACGCACATCACTTCTATTGGGGAAGCAGCAACACAAACACAAGAGGTGAGTCCATCTTCGAGTTTATACTTAGCTATAATCTTAGAATTTGTAATAGAGGCAATACACCAACTTTTGTAAATAGGGTGAGAGGTGAAGTCATTGATATAACCCTCACAAATATGGACGACTCTGGGGTCGTAAACTGGGAGGTGTCTGAGAAATGTTCCTTTTCGGATCATAGACTCATATCCTTCCAGATTCCTACCTCTAGAGTTAAACAGAAACCTTATAGGAATCCTCGGAAGACGAACTGGGACAAATTCAAAGCTAAAACAGCAGCCTCTTTTCGGGATCGTAATGATCTCAAAACGGTTGAGGATGTTGAATTAGCTGTGAAAAATGTCACGGCCACTCTTCTGAAGAGCTATGAGGCATCTTGTCCCCTGACATACCCTGGGAAGAAATCTCAACCGGTATGGTGGTCACAGGACCTTGCAACCTTGCGGAAGGCTGCAAGGAAAGCTTATAATAGAGCTAGTAAGACAAAGCTCAGTACAGATTGGGATGTCTATAAAAGACAATTCAATAGGTACAAGGGCGAAATCAAGAAAGCTAAACGTGAGTCTTGGGTCTGCTATAGCGAGTCGATCGAAGGAGTCAACGAAGCGGCCAGATTCCGCAGAGTACTCTCTAAGGATCCAAAATCCATAGGAAGTATTAAGCGAAGTGATGGAACGTGGACAAACTCTGGCAGTGAGATTCTTGATCTTCTATCATCAACCCACTTTCCTGGTTGTAAGGACTATAGGGAAGATGCGCAGTGTGTGCATCAGCCTACAGTTCGGACGAGGGAAGAGGAGAAGATGATAGAAGACACTATAAGATACCCAAAACTGATATGGGCGATAAATAGTTTTCAACCCTACAAATCTCCTGGTCCAGATGGTATAACACCGGCCATGCTGCAACACGCAGATGAACGGATAATATCATATCTGCAGGACATTTTTAGGGCTTGTTTACTTTTGTCGTACATACCCAGTCTATGGAAAGAGGTTACCGTGACCTTCATCCCGAAAGCCGGGAAGCCGAGTCATACGGTACCTAAAGACTATAGACCGATTAGTCTTTCTTCCTTTCTACTAAAAACTTTAGAAAGGTTACTAGACTCAGAAATTAGAGATACCATTGACCGTAATAAACTTAGTAAATCCCAACATGCCTATATCAAGGGCAGATCAGTGGATACAGCTCTGCATGAGGTGGTTGGATACATCGAGAAGAATATGGAGTCCTCTGGCTACACGTTGGCAGCATTCCTCGACATCGAAGGAGCTTTCAACAATGTGAAGCTAGAGGCAATCCATTCTGCTCTCGTAGACATAGGTATCCCCTCACTCCTTACGGAATGGATTGATAGAATGCTGGAAAGCAGAATTATCAACTCATCCCTAGGAGAGAGTTCCGTGAGGAAATCTGTCAACAGAGGCACACCTCAGGGTGGAGTTCTTTCCCCCCTTTTGTGGCTTCTGGTGATAAATGAGATACTTATGAAATTCAATCATCTCAGGATAAAGGTTGTAGCCTATGCCGATGATGTAGTCTTGTTGGTTGGGGGTAAGTTTATTACGACAATATCAGACATCCTGGAGGGTGCTCTTTCAACCCTGTCAAATTGGGCTTGCACCAAAGGTCTTGGTGTAAACCCCACAAAAACCGAACTGGTACTCTTCACTAGGAAATACAAAGTTCCTAGTTTCCGTCTGCCATCACTTGGTGGAGTGACATTAACTCTCTCTGATGAAGCTAAATATCTTGGCACTGTCCTAGACCGCAAGTTACTGTGGAATAGGAATGTCGAGGAACGCTCTAAGAAGGGATTGATGGCACTCTATTCATGCAAGAACTCCATAGGCAAGAGTTGGGGATTGAGACCCGGAATTATACACTGGCTGTATACGACGATTGTCTTACCCATACTTACCTATGGATGTCTTGTCTGGTGGCAGGGGGTGAATAAAAAGAAGCTGCTGACAAGACTGAGCTTAGTACAGCGATCGGCTTCAATTCTGATCACTGGAGCATTAAGAAGCACACCACAAGCAGCCTTGAACGCAATCTTGAATCTCCAACCATTGGACATTCTGATCAAATTCCAGGCTGCTAGGTGTGCCCTGAGACTCCGGGAAACAGATGCCTTGAAATCGCGGAACTATGGTCATGCCAGCATTCTAAACATAACGCCAAGTTATGACCTTTTTAGGGGGGATAGTCATATCAGTGATTATATTCCCCCCCACAGGGATTTTAATGACATTAAAGTCGAATTTCCTAACAGGGAATCCTGGACTAGTGGCTCCCTACCTCTGCCAGGTCTGTCAATCTTCACAGACGGGTCCAAGATGGAAGAAGGCACTGGCGCAGGCGTCTACTGCAGGGAATTAGGTATACGAAACTCATATAAACTCAACAATGATTGTAGCGTTTTTCAAGCAGAGATTCTTGCAATCACGAAAGCGGCCGAGATAGTAAAAGCACTTAATACAGACTTTACAGGACCGGTGACTATTTACGTAGATAGTCAGGCGGCCCTGAAAGCGGTGAAGTCGCATACTATAAACTCGAAAGCAGTTCATGATTGTAAGACCGCTCTGAATGATATACGTCAAATAGTTGGGTTATGCTGGGTTCCAGGACATAACGATATTGAAGGGAATGAGATAGCCGACGAGCTTGCTCGAGGGGGGTCACAGTCGTCCAGTCTTCTGATTGAGAGATCTGTGAAACCCCCTATTAGCTATTTCATTGGCAGAATCCGTGCGTTCTATTGCGAGGTAGTCGGCAACAGATGGCTAAGGGAACCTGCATGCAGAATCTCTAAATCTATCTGGCCAGAATTCTCTCATAAAAGAACGTCTTCGCTGCTGGATCACAACAAGAGGGAGATTAAGATCGTTGTGGGGATCATTACTGGTCACTGCAAAGTTAGATCTCTCACTTCTAAGTGGGACTCCAGTGGAGAGGATTACTGTCGTCTATGTGAGGATGAAGAAGAAGTGGAAACAATTGAGCACATCCTTTGCAAATGTCCATCGCTGATCAGCAGAAGACATAAACAGTTTGGATGTTATGAAATTGATAATCTAGTCATCTTCTCCAAAATAGACCCTAACCTAATTCTAGGCTTTGTCAAAAAATTGACTTGGCTAAAATAATGTCTCTTCCGCAGGAGTAAATATATCATAGAATACAAATTTTGTCATTTTTCACACAAAAGTCCCATTTCCTATCTTTTCAAAATGACTACCTCTCTCTCTGCAAATTCGAAGGTGTTTGGGTCATAATTGCGGCATCTGGAGCGACCAGAAAAAAACCAACAAAATTAAAGTTTTTGGTCCATTTCATCCCCTAAATTTTAACCGATCTTTTCCAAAAACAATAGGGGTCTTCATTAGCCAGAACCTATCCTACATGCAAAATGTCGTGAAAATTGGTTAATAACTGTGGCCTGTATCGTGTTTACAAAATATAATGGACAGACGGACACACATGTCTAGATCAACTCAGCTAGTCGAAATATGACGATCGGTATACTTAAAGGTGGGTCTAGAACCAATATTTCGCGGCGTTACAAACTTTTGGGGCTGCACAAAACTATAGTAGCCTGACAGCATAGTTGTGTAGGGTATAAATACTTATAAGACCTTGTCTCCAGATTCCCTCCAGTAGATGAGCGAATTGCTATAATCCGTATAAAAGCGAAGTTCTTCTACATCAGTCTTATTTGCGCCCATGCTCCGACGGAAGACAAAGATGAATAGACCAAAGACATTTTTTACGAGCGCCTAGAAACTGCATATGACCGCTGCCCTGGCCATGACATTAAAATTTTGCAAAAATCGGAAGGAAAATATCATTGATCCCAATGTGGGAAAATTTAGCCTTCATGAAGAAACATCCGGCAACGGTATGAGGTTGATTGACTTCGCGGCAGCAAAAAACATGGTAGTTAGCACGCACCAGATTCAAGCATCTCGATATACACAAGGCCACCTGGATTTCTTCTTATGAAGCAACTAGAAATCAAATTGACCATGTTGTGATAGACGGACGGCATTCGTCAAGTCTTTTAGACGTTCGATCGATACGAGGAGCGAATATCGATTCGGACCATTACCTTGTTGCAGCCAAGGTTCGCACCCGTCTTAATGTAGCAGTAAAGGTGCGATCTAACACAACACGGAAACTCGACGTCGAAAAGCTGCAAACACAACAAAGCCTACTCCGCTCAACTTACCCACTTGCTTGACGAAAGCACTCAATAACCAGTAAGGAAAGTAGTAAAGTCGGACGGGACCGACTATATGATACCCTTCACCACTTTGAGTATATTCAACAGATGAATCCTAACAGAAGTCGCATTTTTAAAGGACCAGTAAAATGAAATTGGAATCATAAACACGTCATTCTGCAACCGATACTAAATTCTTCATTTGGTCAGATATAGAAGCTATATCTAAATCTGAACCGATTTCAGGAAACTTAACACACATCATTCTAGACCTAATTTGTTACGCTGTGCCAAATTTCGTGCAAATCGAAAGATATATAGCCACTTTGGAACATCATTTACATTAAATCTGACGAAAGTATATGTGGGAGCTATATATAAATCTGAACCGATTTTCAGGCAACTTTACACACATCATTCTAGACCTAATTTGCTACGCGGTGCCAAATTTCGTGTTTAAATCGACTCAAAAAGTGATTCTATGCATATTCTCAAAAGGAGCCATGGGTCTATCTCGATTATTTTTTCATGTTACAAACATATGCACAAAAACATAATACCCTGTACCAGAAAAAAGAATTTGGTTCAATAACCTCAAAACCTGGGGGCTACCAGAAAAAATTGACCAATATTTATAATTTATAGTGGAGAGATGTGCTACCTAATAAGAACTCGACGTACTAAATTACAGTCAATTTGGTCGAAAAATCCGATCAGAACCCCCAAAATACCAAAAATTTTGGGGTACCGATATATGGGTACTACCAGAAAAACTGGACCTATATTTATAATTTTTAGTGGAGTAATTTGGTACCCAATAAGAACCCAATGTACAAAACTTCAGCGAATTCAGTTATAAAACGAGCCCAAAAACCCGAAAATACCGAAAATTGGGGGTGCCCTTATATGGGGGCTTTCCGAAAAAATGGACCTTTATTTATAATGTTTGGTAGGGAGATTTGCTACCCAATAAGAACACAAAGTACCAAATTTCAGTGAATTCGGTCGAAAAATGCGATCAAAACCCCCAAAATACCGAAAATTGGGGGTAATCTTATATGGGGGCTATCCGAAAAAATGGACCTTTATTTATAATTTTTGGTAGAGAGATTTGCTACCCAATAAGAACTCAATGTACAAAATTTCAGGGAATTCAGTTAAAAAACGCGCTCAAGAACCTCAAAATACCGAAAATTTTGGGGTACCCTTATATGGGAGCTATGCCTAAACGTGGACCGATTTTTTCCAATTTCAATAGGGTTCGTCCTTGGGCCAATTAAGTGACCTGTGCCAAATTTCATCCAAATCGGATCATAAATGCGACCTGTACTTTGTTAACAAAAATACATGGACGGACGGACAGACGGACGGACGGACGGACAGACGGACATGCATAAATCGACTCAGAAAGTAATTCTATGCATATTCTCAAAAGGAACCATGGGTCTATCTCGAATATTTTTGCCTGTTACAAACATATGCACAAAGACATAATACCCTGTACCACAGTGTGGTGAAGGGTATAAAAATATAGAAGCGTCATGGCAAAGAATTGCCCACTTCCTACAAACTGCAGCAAAAACAACACTTGGGTACCAAAGACCACCATCAAAAAACCCGTGGTACGATCAAAAGTGTCGTAATGCTACTGGGCGAAGAACGCAGCGTATAGGGCAACACTGCAGACAGTAGCAACACGTAATGCGATGGAGAATTATCGGGAGAAAAGGAGAGAGATGTAAAGGAGTTAGAATGAAGTCCGGAAATTTTATCAACGAGTAAAACACCAAACCGAAGGCTTTGGTGCAGGCACATCCTACTGTAGAGATGAAGAAGGAAACTTGGTGACAGATACAGACAGCGTGCTGAGGATCTGGAAGGAGCATTTTGAAAAAACTTCTGGTATCAAATAGTAGCGGTGAAGAGGATACCCCAGAACCAATAATAGCTTACGGTATAGAGTGTATAACACCTAGCCAAGATGAGGTCAGAAAATCAATCAATCGGCTGTAGAATAATAAAGCAGCTGGGTTACAAGCCGAAATATGCAAGGCTGGTGGTCGGTTGCTGATAAGGAGCATGCACCAACTGATTAGTGCAGCTGGTGCATGCTCCTCCTGTAGTGATGAAGAAGGAAACCTGGTTATACCCTACACAACTATGTTGTCAGGTTTGTAACGCCGCGAAATATTGGTCCTAGACCCACCTTTAAGTATACCGATCGTCATATCTCGACTAGCTGAGTCGATCTAGACATGTGTGTCCGTCCGTCCGTCTGTCCATTATAATTTGTAAACACGATACAGGCCACAGTTATGGACCAATCTTCATGAAATTTTGCATGTAGGTTGGGTTCTGGCCAATGAAGACCCCTATTGTTTTTGGAAAAGATTTAGGGGATGAAATGGACCAAATACTAAATTTTTGTCGGTTTTTCTGGTCGCTCCAGAGGCCGCAATAATGGCCCGAACATCGTGAAATTTTCCATGGAGAAGGGGATCGGGCCAAAGAATAAGCATGCCTGTTTTTATAGAGATCGGTCAATATTTAGCGGGTCAAATGGACCCTGACTTTTGTGTGAAAAATGACAAAATTTGTATTCTATAGCGTATATATTTACCCCTGAAGGACATAGACCCCAGAAGTTTATATTATATCCAAGAGGAGTAGTTGACCTTTAAATCAATACCAATTATATTGTTGTATGTGCTCGGATGTGGGAGTTACACCTAAATATTTACAGGTATCTCCGTATTCGTATATTATTTAGTAACCCATTATCACTCTAGAGAGCGGAACTATAGCGCTGATCGCTTTGAAATGTTCCATGAGGTTTCGGTTATGGTCAAGGACAACGCCTATAATTTTCGGTGATGATCAGATAATAATTTTGGAATGAAGTGGACCGAAAACTTAATTTTTTGTGTTATTTTCGCCTTGCCAAGATGAGCTAGGTTACCTTGCCAAGATGAGCTAGGTTACAAACTGAAATATTCAAGACTGGTGGTCGGTTGCTGGTAAGGAGCATGCACCACCTGATTAGTACAATTTGGCTAGAGGAATGCATGCCCAATGATTGGAACCTCAGCATCCTGTATCCCGTGCACAAAAAAGGAGACAAGACGATATGTGCCAACTATAGAGGAATAAGTCTCCTTCCCATCGCATATATAGTGCTATGCAGCATACTGTGTAAACGACTGAGGCCAATGGTCAATGACATTATTGGACCATACCAATGCGGCTTCAGACCTGACAAATCCACCATTGACCAAATTTTCACTCTGCGTTAAATCCTGGAAAAAACCCCACGAAAAACACATCGACGCATTCCACCTATTCGTCCACTATAAAGCCGCATTCGATAGCCCTATCCGATCAGAGGTGTTTAAGGCCATGTCTGCGTTTGGCTTTCTTTCAAAATTAATTCTGCTATGCAGGATAACTTTTAACGACCTCTCGGACCCCTTTAATACTGAACGAGGATTCAGGCAAGGTGACAGTTTGTCGTGTGACCTGTTTAACATCCTGCTGGAAAAGGTCATACGAGAGGCAAAGGCGAACAGGGGGCTGATGTTGAGAGTCGATAGCGAAATAATTGCGTATCGAATTAATTCCGATCGTTCGCAATTTTCTAATTCTGTGAGTCTTGATAAAATGTTTAATTTTTACCATCAGATATGTTATTGAAGACATTAAATTCAACGAAGCAATTTCAACAAGTATACCACCAAAAATACAACTGGCAGCAGCTTTGTCTCTTCTGGCATCTGGGGGCTTCCAACGCAATGTTGGTTATTTTATTATTGGTGTAAGTCAAAATGCAATTAGTAGAATACTTCAAAAGTTCACTTACATTTCCTATTTTCTGGCCATATATTGAGTGGGAAATCCCCTTTATATATATATATATATATATATATATTTGGCGTCAAATTGTTTGAGATAACTCATTTGCTATCGTGCAAAATAGCGAAGGCTTGCGTGTGACAGTTAAGCGTTATCGACTCGTAGCATACGAAATTCCGATACACTTTAAGCGATATCGTCTGTCAGAATACCAAAAGTACGAAGTTTCGATCGTACGTCCATAATTCCGAACGGTATCGACTCTCAGTATCAGCCCCCTGAAATGGTCGTACATTCAGAGCGGTGACGCCACCTTTGAACAAATTGAGAGGAGTCTGCCAAAGTTGGTCTGGCAGTAAACGGCGAGTAGACCAAGCTGATGGTATCAACGCGCAAGACGTCAAGTAGAGTCGGATTAACTGTGGAACTTGAGAGCTACAGCTTCGAGGTCGTCAAAGATTTTATATACTTTGGTACCAACATTAATAGAACTAATGATATCAGTTTTGAAATTCGGAGAAGAATAGTGTTGGCCAACAGATGCTACTTTGGTCTAAGTAAGCAGTTCAGAAGCAAGGCCACCTCCCGCCAGACCAAACACACACACTCTACAAGAGTCAGATACTACCCGTGCTGTTATATGGATTGCAAGCAGATAAGGCAGCTCTTGGAGTGTTTGAGAAAAAAGTCTCCGAAAGATCTCTGGACTCAACTGCGTTGACGGTGATTATCGCTGTTGAATGAACTATGAGTTGTACCAGCTATTCTCGGACATCGGCATTGTTAGACGTATCGAGATGCAGCGACTACTTTGGCTAGGTTATGTTGTGAGAATGGATGAAGATGCCCCAGCTCAAAAGGCATATAAAAGCGAACCAGATGATGGTTCACGCAGAAGGAGAAGGCCACGAATTGGATGGAAAGACCAAGTAGAAGACAACATCTTGGAACGTGGTCTTTCAAATTGAAAAACTGCGCAAAAGACCAATGCACCTGGAAATCTTTCTTAAGCTCGGCATATGGAATGAAAGTTCTGTCACAAACCAGCTAAGTAAGTAAGAACAAACATTAGGAGTTTGGAGCATCCTTTACCTAAAACCGGATGAAAATATATATGTGGGAGCTAAAATCGGATGGAAATATATATGTGGTAGCTATATCTAAACCTGAACCGATTTTCACGAAACTTAACACACATTATTCTAGACTTAATTAAGTATACTATGCCAAATTTCGGGCAAATCGAAAAATATATAGAGACTTTTGTGCACCATTAACAATAAATCGGAGGAAACTATATATGGGAGCTATGTCTATATCTATCGTTGGCATATCTAAATCTAGGATTAATATTTCGAGTTGTTTTAAAATAAAATTACAATACAAGAGATGATTTTATGAAAATTATTAGTAGATCCATTAACAGCTTCAGCTTTCCTAATATACATATTTTAGACTTAGCGCGCCCATGTACTGCGATATTTTATAAGCATTTTATTTTCTATTGCATTGTCCAAATATGAATCTAATCAAAATTATACCAAATATAGCGTTGTCGCTATATTTGGTATATTTTATTCTAATAGCACCCACGTAGTCCATTTATTTATCAACTGCCTATTGTTAGGAACCATCCATAAATAAATGCGGCAAATTCTGAATTCTCAATATTTTAGATATTTCACCAAGCAAATGGAATTCATTTCGTCTTTTGTTTGCTGACTACATTTCCATATTAAAATGCACTGAACGCGCTTTTTTGTTCTGATAAACAAATTATCGATTACTGCTGATAATGACTTGCTTTGTATACCCTGCATTTAGGGAGGGTATATTAAATATGGTATTCTGTTTGTAACATTTTGAAATAATCAACGGGTACCTCATCAATTTATGGGATATTTGGAATTGATAATCGTATATATCGGTCCACGTTTTGATGTGGCCACTTATAATGGCACCCCTAAGTTTCACATATTTGAATTGGTGCCCCAAAATTGGTGTCCCAAAAAACTTAGGAAATTTTAGGGATATTTGGCAAGTTTTTCAACCGAATTGTCTGAGTTGTGTACCAAATCTCCGTATCAAAAATTATCGATATTGGTCAACATTTCGGAGTAGCGCTCATATATATCATTTTTATATACATCTATTGTCCTTCGAAGGTGAGGACAAGTTCGAAAAAAGTTCCAAAAACGATGGACACGTGTTCCACCTCTCAAAAAAATATTAATATCAGTCCGTCTTTTGGGGTTCTAAGTTGTTAAGATTTTAGGAACATAAGTGATGAAAAGTGGGTTTTAAAACTTTGTCGGCAGAGGTTCACGTATGTCATATGTCCTCTTTATAATGATGCCGCCTATTTATGTCTATGTCTTTGTGCATATGTTTGTAACAGGCAAAATGAAGCGAGATAGACACATGGTTCCTTTTGAGAATATGCATAGAATCACTTTCTGAGTCAATTTATCGATGTCTGTATTTTTCTTAACAAAGTACAGGTTGCATTTATGACCCGATTTGGATGAAATTTGACACAAGTCACTTAATTGGCACAAGGACGAACCCTATTGAAAATGGAAAAAATTGGTTCAGATTTAGATATAGCTCACATATATATTTTCGTCCGATTTAAGGTAAATGGTGTACCAAAGTCCCTATATATCTTTAGATTTGCACGAAACTTGGCACCGCGTACTCAATTAGGTCTAGAATGATGTGTGCTGAGTTTCGTGGAAATCGGTTCAGATTTAGATATAGCTCCCATATATAGTTTCGTCCGATTTAATGTAAATTGTGTACCAAAGTCCCTATATATCTTTAGATTTGCACGAAACTTGGCACAGCGTAATGAATAAGGTCTAGAATGATGTGTGTTAATTTTCGGAAAAATCGGTTCAGATTTAGATATAGCTCCCAAATATATCTTCGTCCGATTTAAGGAAAATGGTGTACCATAGTCCCAAGATATCATTCGATTTGCAGGAAATTTGGCACAGCGTACTGAATAAGGTCTAGAATGATGTGTGTTAATTTTCGTAAAAATCGGTTCAGGTTTAGTTATAGCTCCTAAACTCCGATTTAATGTAAATCACGTACCAATGTCCCTATATATCTTTCGATTTGCACGAAATTTGGCAAAGAGTACTGAATTAGGTCCAGAATGATGTGTGCTAAGTTTCGTGAAAATCGGTTCAGATTTAGATATTGCTATCATATATAGTTTCGTCCGATTTAATGTAAATGGTGTACCAAAGTCCCTATATTTCTTTCGATTTGCACGAAATTTGGCACAGCGTAATGAATTAGATCTAGAAAGATGTGTGTTAAGTTTCGAGAAAATCGGTTCAGATTTATATATGGCTCCCATATATATTTTCGTCCGATTTAAGGTAAATGGTGTTCCAAAGTCCCTAAATTTCTTTCGATTTGCACGAAATTTGGCACAGCTTACTGAATTAGGTCTAGAAAGATGTTTGTTTAATTTCGTGAAAATCGGTTCAGATTTCGATATAGCTTTTATGTAAATGGTGCACGGAAATCCCTATATATCTTTCGATTTGCACGAAATTTGGCACAGCGTACTGAATTGGGTCTAGAATGATGTGTGTTAAGTTTAGTGAAAATCGGTTCAGATTTAGATATAGCTCCCATATATATCTTCGTCCGATTTATGGTAAATGGTGCACAAATATCCCTATATATCATTCGATTTGCACGAAATTTGGCAAAGAGTACTGAATTAGGTCCAGAATGATGTGTGCTAAGTTTCGTGAAAATCGGTTCAAATTTATATATAGCTCCCATATATAGTTTCGTTCCCTATATATTATTCGATTTGCACGAAATTTGACATAGCGTTCTGAATTGAGTCTAGAATGATGTGTGTTAAGTTTTGAGAAAATCGATTCAGATTTATATATAGCTCCCATATATATTTTCGTCCGATTTAAGGTAAATGAGGCACCAAAGCTCCTATATATCTTTCGATTTCCACGAAATTTAGTATTGAGTACTAAATTAGGTCCAGTAGGCCTATTCTGTAGCTTTTAACAACATTCGATATTGTTTAAATTTCTTTTGTTATTGTAAAAACAATAAAACTAACAAATGAAATTGTTGTAAAATAGACAATATCGAATGTTGTTAAAAAGTTACAGAATACAGGGGCAGAATTATGTGCGCCAAGTTTCGAGAAAATAGGTTCATATTTAGATATAGCTCCCAAATATAGATTCGTCCGATTTAATGTAAATGGTGCACTAAAGTCCCCCCAATGTCCTTATATATTATTCGATTTGCACGATATTTGGCACAGCGTACTGAATTGGGTCTAGAACGATGTGTGTTAAGTTTCCTGAAAATTGGTTCAGATTTAGATATAGCTCCCATATAAAGTTTCGTCCGATTTAAGGTAAATGAGGCACCAAAGCTCCTATATATCTTTCGATTTGCACGAAATTTGGCATAGCGTACTGAATTAAGTCTAGAAGGATGTTTGTTTAATTTCGTGAAAATCGGTTCAGATTTCGATATAGCTCCCATATATATTATCGTCCGATTTTATGTAAATGGTGCACGGAAGTCCCAATATATCCTTCGATTTGCACGAAATTTGGCACAGTGTACTGATTTATATATAGCTCCGATTTAAGGTAAATGGTGCACCGAGGTCCCTAAATATCTTTCGATTTGCACGAAATTTGGCACAGCGTACTGAATTGAGTCTATAGTGATGTGTGCAATGTTTCGTGAAAATCGAAACGTGTGTCAATTTTGCTATAAATCGTTTTCCATAAATTTGTCCCATGGTACGCAGACGACCCTAAATCTGCCTAAATGAAATTAAATTTATAAATGGTTACAGAAAGGTATGAGTATGTTCCTTCGAGGGAACATTGACATACAATTGTAAGGATACATATGTACAAAATACCCAAAGTTGTGAAGGGTATCATATAGTAATCCGAGTCCGACTTTCCTATTTTCCTTAATGGTTTTTATATTCGTCTATTTATATCGGTCCGCCTTTTGGCGTTTTAAGTTGTTGAGATTTTAGAAACATATGTTATGAGAAGTGGCAGCAATTTACTATTCCTGGTATCCAGTGGTTTCAAAGATGGCCTTTTAAAACTTCGTCGGCAGAGGTTCACTTATTTCATATGTCCTCTTTATAAAGATCCCGCCTATTTTTCCATTACCTTGGAACTTTAATGCACATTTTCAAAAATCAAACCTATTGTGAGGGGTATAACTAGTTCGGACGAACTTAATGCGTTTTTCGCTTATTACATTTGTTCACCAAGCAAAAATGACTAATTATGTTTTTGTTGCTTTTTTAATTCTTTGTATAATTATGCCTCCCTTCCAGAGGTCATATCAATAAATCAAATTGAGTTGAGTGGGTTTGCCGCATCACTGGGCATTTATGCTGAAGTCCACACACAAATGTTATCAAATAGTAAATATCAACAAAACAAAAATCCGACGTGGCCGATTATTCTTATCTCTAAAGACTCATATTAGGAGACATCAAACAAACATACCGATTTCTTCCGGTAGATTAGGATTTTCACGAAACCATGATTTGAGAATTTTTAGTTTTTCTTTAACACTGATTTCGGAACTCATTCTTTTTTTAATTTAGAAATGGAATTAAATTTTTGTGTTAGAGTTGTATCGCGATTCGTGTAATTTCGATTTAATTATTTTTTATTGGCAAAACAATTACTGATGTTCGTCGCACAACGACTGATTACAGACTAAACTCGTTGACTGTGCCGTGTTGACGCTTTGAATAGAGTATCAGAATTTATTTTTGTTGTTGTTGTTGTTTGTGTGTGTGATTTTTGTTGTGTGCTGGTAAACTAGCATGGGGGGAGGGAGTGTTTATGGTATAATGGATGTCAAACGTGATTGTGAAATTCTAGCCAGAATCGTTAGTCGTAGGAGCGGAGCTGGGCAAGAGGTTGCATTAAAATTTATTTTAAAAAAATATTTTTTATTATAGAGATCTTTGTGTTTTAGAATGTTTTTTTTTGTTGTGGTTCATTGAAACTGGTAATTGTTATTATATTCTGGCCGGTTACCGGTCCATATTAATATTTAATATCTTGGTTGATTTGTCCTCTGATGAGAATGGTATACATATTGTAATTTTAAATTTAGTTATATAGCCTCTGTTTCGATTTTAGGTAATTAAAAAATTATTATTATGTTTCAAATGTTTTTGAACAGAATATTCAGATTCTATAAAAGTTCGACACTGCCGAACAATATGGATGTTATGTCTTTGAATATTTCGTGAAAAAGAAACCGGTTTTATAAATTTTTTGAACCACATATTCAGATTCTATAAAAGTTCGACAGTGCGGAACAATGAGGTGAGCATTTAAATAACTAAAATCGGTCGGCATTTTTATATAGATGCTATGTCGTGGAATATTTCGAGGAAAAAATAACCGGCATTTTTATACGGATGATATGTCTTTGAATATTTCGAGATAAAAATAACCGATTTTCTAAATTTTTGAACCGAATATTCAGATTCTATAAAAGTTCTACAGTACTGAACAATGAGATGGACATTTAATTAATTAAAATCGGTTGGAATTTTTATACGGATGATATGTCTTTGAACATTTCGTGCAAAAGATTCGGTTTTCTACATTTGTTAACCGGTTATTCAGATTCTATGAAAGTTCGACAGTGCTGAACAATGAGGTGGATATTTAAATAAATAAAACCATTTTTATATGGATGCTATGTCTTTGAAAATATCATGGAAAAAGAACCGGTTTTCTAAATTTTTGAACCGGTTATTCAGATAATATAACCGATTTCAATATCTTCTATGTAGATCATTAGAAAGCTAGATTTACTCAACTCAAGTTATCGGTTTAATTCGTGGAAAAAGAACCAGTTTTCTAAATTTTTGAACCGGTTATTCAGATAATAAAACCGGTTTCAATGCCTTCTATGCAGATCATTAGAAAGCTAGTAACAAAAACGTTCTAGATTTATTGGGCCGAACCATTATCGTTTTAATTCGTGGGAAAACAACCGGTTTTCTAAATTTTTGAACCGGTTATTCAGATAATATAACCGATTTCAATATCTTCTATGTAGATAATTAGAAAGCTAGTAAGAAAATCTTTTTAGATTTACTCAACTCAAGTTATCGGCTTAATTCGTGAAAAAATAATCGGTTTTCTACATTTTTTAGCCGGTTATTCAGATAATATAACCGATTTCAACACCTTATATGCATATCATTAGAAAGCTAGAAACAAAATCGTTTTAGGTTTATTGAGCCGGACTATTGTCGGTTTAAGACGTGGAAAAAGAACCGGTTTTTTAATTTTTGAACCGGTTATTCAGATAATGTAACCGATTTCAATTCCTTCTATGTAGATAATTAGAAAGCTAGTAAGAACAACTTTTTAGATTTACTCAACTGGACTATTATCGGCTTAATTCGTGAAAAAATAATCGGTTTTCTAAATATTTGAACCGGTTACTCAAATAATATAACCGATTTCAATGCCTTCTATGCATATCATTAGAAATCTAGTAACAAAAATGTTCTAGATTTATTGAACCGGACTATTGTCGGTTTAAATCGTGGAAAAAGAACCGGGTTTCTAAATATTTGAACTGGTTATTCAGATAATATAACTGGTTTCAATACCTTTTAGGCAGATCATTAGAAATCTAGAAACGAAAACGTTCTAGATTTCTATCGGTTTAAGTCGTGGAAAAAGAACCGGTTTTCTAAATTTTTGAACCGGATATTCAGGTAATATAACTGGTTTCAATACCTTTTATGCAGATCATTAGAAAGCTAGTAACAAAAACGTACTAGATTCATTGAACCGGACTATTATCAGTTTAAGTCGTGGAAAAAGAACCGGTTTTCTAAATTTTTGAACCGGTTACTCAAATAAAATAACTGGTTTCAATACCTTCTATGCAGATCATTAGAAATCTAGTAACAAAAAACGTTCTAGATTTATTGAGCCGGACTATTGTCGGTTTAATTCGTGGAAAAAGACCCGGTTTTCTAAATATTTGAACCGGTTACTCAAATAATATAACTGGTTTCAATACCGTCTATCTCTGCATATTTTTAGGAAGCTAGTAAACAAACGTCGTAGATTTATTGAACCGGACTATTATCGGGTTTATTACCTTAATATTTGGTTCAAAAATTTAGAAAACCGGTTCTTTGTTCCTTGAAATTTATATTTCTTTTTAATAAACATTTTTTAAAAATTATTCGGACAAATCCAACAGTTCTTCATAAAAAGAAATGTATACTGAATTTTTTGAAACTCAAACATATAGGGTTTTAGGGACAAGAAACGGGTTAAATTTGAGAATTGACTATTTAGACGTTAAAATATCGATTTTTCTTCTTGGAGGACCCCACCTAAAATCTAATGAGTAATATTTCTGTAGACTATTGCGAGGATGAAAAATTGCATCTTAGGATAAGTGGATTCTGGTTCATTAAATTCGAACGGGACACACAAGGAATCGAGTTAGAAGGATAAAATGTTCTACAAAAAAATCCTGAATCGATTTTACTGCAGGAAAGTGATGTCCCAAAATACATACAATAGCTACCAATCATTTTCATATACTCACTAAGGATTTCTATCCCCAATAAGAATTTTCCAACCCCCAGAACATGACTGCGATTTTGTCGCACACTGTATTTTAGGGTCTTCCCAGTGTACTCCCTAAGGTCTTTCATTCCAAATGGGAATTTTCCAAGCCCCTAGACCATGACTGCGAATATTTTCGCACAGTGTTTTTATAACATTTAGCAAATTTCAATAATTATTTTTATCCTAAGGTGTGTACCCTCTACCAAAATTTGCAGTTCGTTTCCACAACCCTGTTTGAACAATGATGTAGCATTTTATATATATATTTTTTTTTTTTCAGAAAGATATCATATCGATACACGTTGAATATTTATAATGAATCACTTAATTAGTAGATATATCAGCATTTGAAAACGTACATAATTGATTGTAGACATAAGTTCGCCTTGATAATGCTTGAGATTTGTTTGTTTTTTTTTTACAGCCACACATAACTATAAAATCCCGGAACGTGGATACAACGATTTATAGCAACTTATATGAGTTCAACATATCAGAGGCACGTCTTTATAATTTCTTTGCCTAAAATTTAAAGAAATATTTTTATTATAATTACCTGCTAAAAACATCTGGCCAAAACAAGAACAAAGAATATAAAATTGTTTTTTTTTTATTGTGGCCCAACAATGTTGCAGAGTAATAAAAAAAACAAATCGATAAGGTGAACTTTTTTTTATAATTCAAATGAATGATAATGGAGGAGAAGGTTCAGATAAATAAAGTCTAATATTGTAATTTATTGTCTGAAAAAGAAAAACGATAAATATCAAATCATTAACCGATTTCATCTAAACTTTGCACATCGTAATCACAAAGTGTCAAAATATTTAATATTTGTAGGCAAGGATAAAACAATAGGCGTGGATTTCAAAAAAAATATATATATATATATATTTTTTTTCATCAACTACTATTAGCGGGGGTGGCGTAGGGAATGATAGATACCAAGCAACGGCTCTGATTGGCTTTAACATGGCGAAGTCCAGACTTATCATGGTCCCTCTTTCATCTCAATTGTGGATGCTGATCTCCCTGCGGTGTCATCTGTGGTAGCTATTTTCATTACCCGTTGAAATAGTGAGCTAATATGTTCCGCGAGTTCACCAATAAGAACTATAAAAAATGGGTTGAGGCATCGGGCTAGTTGTCCACACTCGGAAAACCCCTCATACTATGAAAAGCACCCCCTAATGTTGACGACCCCCGCAATGTGCGCACGTTGTACAGGACAGGCGTAGTTTTCGCTTTGGCGGAGAAAGCCGATATTATTGCCTTACAGAAAATGCGATGGAAAGGGACTGGCG
>NW_026881914.1:0-36228 GCF_032173495.1 Musca vetustissima
ATATGGTAATGGACGGATGGGTCGATCAAGTTCTTCAAATTCCAGCGCTGGATTGGTGTTCATTTTTATGTTTCGAAGAACAAAGACGACGATTAGATCATTTGGCACACAAAAGGATTAAATGGTTGTTAATGAAGAGCCTGACAAGGGGCTTATTTTGTTTAGCGATTAATGACATGTTTGGTTTTGGTTTTAGAGACACAAAAATTATTAACGAATGAACGAACGAACGAACGAGTAGTAATGGTTGATATGAAAGGCTTACGAGCGTTCAGCGGATGATGGGGGGGTTTGCATAGAGACCAGAGGACTTTATAGAGGCCAAATGGCCGGTATAGAAACCACAGGTCTTAATAGACACCAATGTATACCGGTATAGAGACCACAGGACTTTATAAAGGCCAATTGGCCGGTATAGAGACCACAGGTCTTTATAAAGGCCAATTGGCCGGTATAGAGACCACAGGTCTTTATAAAGGCCAATTGGCCGGTATAGAGACCATCGGGCTTTATAAAGGCCAATTGGCCGGTATAGAGACCATCGGGCTTTATAAAGGCCAATTGACCGGTATAGAGACCATCGGTCTTTATAAAGGCCAATTGGCCGGTATAGAGACCATCGGGCTTTATAAAGGCCAATTGACCGGTATAGAGACCATCGGTCTTTATAAAGGCCAATTGGCCGGTATAGAGACCATCGGTCTTTATAAAGGCCAATTGGCCGGTATAGAGACCATCGGTCTTTATAAAGGTCAATTGGCCGGTATAGAGACCAACGATCTTTATAAATGCCAATTGGCCGGTAGAGACCAACGGTCTTTATAAAGGCCAATTGGCCGGTATTAAGACCAAAGGTCTTTATAGAGGCCAATTGGCCGGTATAGAGACCATCGGTCTTTATAAAGGCCAATTGGCCGGTATAGAGACCATCGGTCTTTATAAAGGCCAATTGGCCGGTATAGAGACCATCGGTCTTTATAAAGGCCAATTGGCCGGTATAGAGACCATCGGTCTTTATAAAGGCCAATTGGCCGGTATAGAGACCATCGGTCTTTATAAAGGCCAATTGGCCGGTATAGAGACCATCGGTCTTTATAAAGGCCAATTGGCCGGTATAGAGACCATCGGGCTTTATAAAGGCCAATTGACCGGTATAGAGACCATCGGTCTTTATAAAGGCCAATTGGCCGGTATAGAGACCATCGGTCTTTATAAAGGCCAATTGGCCGGTATAGAGACCATCGGTCTTTATAAAGGTCAATTGGCCGGTATAGAGACCAACGATCTTTATAAATGCCAATTGGCCGGTATAGAGACCAACGGTCTTTATAAAGGCCAATTGGCCGGTATTAAGACCAAAGGTCTTTATAGAGGCCAATTGGCCGGTATAGAGACCATCGGTCTTTATAAAGGCCAATTGGCCGGTATAGAGACCATCGGTCTTTATAAAGGCCAATTGGCCGGTATAGAGACCATCGGTCTTTATAAAGGCCAATTGGCCGGTATAGAGACCATCGGTCTTTATAAAGGCCAATTGGCCGGTATAGAGACCATCGGTCTTTATAAAGGCCAATTGGCCGGTATAGAGACCATCGGTCTTTATAAAGGCCAATTGGCCGGTATAGAGACCATCGGTCTTTATAAAGGCCAATTGGCCGGTATAGAGACCATCGGTCTTTATAAAGGCCAATTGGCCGGTATAGAGACCATCGTTCTTTATAAAGGCCAATTGGCCGGTATAGAGACCATCGGTCTTTATAAAGGCCATTGTAGAGGCTAATTGGCCGGTATAAAGCCCACATGTATTTATAAGGACCAATTGGTTTGTATAGAGACCTCCGGTCTTTATAAAGACTAATTGGTCTGTATAGAAACCTCCTGTCTTTATAAAGACCTCAGGTACTTATCAAACCCCTTTATTAGAATTTTACGCTTGCTAATTAAATTGAAAGCTACTAATAAGCGATTGGTTTTTGTTTTTCAGTTCGGCCATGAGAGTAGCGCAGCGCAGAGCAGCAATCTAACACAATGTGGCAACAAAACTAAATTTTTGTTTAGGAGAGTTACGTGGAGGAGGAGTAGGAAAACACATTTACCACCAGTACTTTTACTTCTACTTCGTGAACGTCTTTGAGAGGTTGAACGTCTTCTATGACGTCTTTGTACAAATGGAGAATGGTGTTGTTGTTGCTGTGGCTGTTCTTCTTCATCGCTACAGATTTTGAAATTATCACAAGAGGAATGATTGGATGAAGCTGAGGATAATAGACTATAGGGCGGTTGTTGTGTTGTTGCAGTGGCGCAGGAAGAATTGGAAATAGTAGTTGTAGTATTTTCTCTAATACCCGATAAGTTGGCCATCGATGGCTCGCGATGATGATGCTGATTCTGATGGTATGGATGTGAAGGCTGCGGAGGAGGATTGTGATGCTGCTGATACTCAAAATCATTGGAGCGAGGTATTTGCATTTCGGCCACACAACAGGAGCGTGAACGTTGCCTTGGTATATGGGGATGTAGACGACGTTTGCGTACCCGCCTCACCACTTTGGTGGGCTCTGCCGAAAATGGCCTTAGCAAGCTGGCCTTGAGACCGGCAACACCACTGCCTGCAGCCGCAACAAACCCACCATGACCACCATTGCCACCATCATCATCATCATCGCCATTTACCGGCGATGAGCTATCCGATGATGACGATGAACATGATTCTGAACTACCCGATGGGGTTAGGGACAATTCACCATTTTCTATGTCTAACAATTTAATGCGTATGGTTTCACCACCACCGATACTATTGCGTATTAATCTAAAGAAGGGATTTTCCTTATTTCTACTATTATTACTTGGTTTTCCGCTCATGACGGCACGCAACTTCTTTTCCAGGCTGTTGGCTTTCTGATCGACAGCCACCTGTTCGCGTTCGAGGGCCTCCAATTCGGATTGGATGAATAATAGTTTTTCGGGCTGGGGAAAAAAGAGAAGAGAAAATTAGAAAATCCATTTGAGGTCCTTTAAAATCCGGTTCTGCTTACCATATTTTCACTCTTTGGTGTTAGACGATCCATAACATTGTTAAAGGACTGCAGGGTGGTTGCTGCCATTCCACTACCGCCGACACCACCACCATTATTTAAACTTAATCTATGACTAGGACTTAATTTACTATTTGTTGTTGTGGTTGTTGTTGTTATACTACTGCTATCATTATCACGTGGTGGTGTTATACGCTTCGTGGGCGATAACGGTGCTTTGGGCGATGATTGCTGCGCGGAGGCATCTCCTCCGAAATCATCCAAATCCAGAGTATTACTAATCGGTGATATTGTACGTTCGGAGGTGAAATTGTAACGTTTAGTTTTTGTCGGTGATGTTGGACTCTCCAGACTGCTGTGATTCGATGAGCCCTTACCGCGGGTCTCGAGTATTATGCGTCGGGCCTCTTCGCGCAGGCGTTGTTGACGTTCCTCCTAAAGGGGAGAAAGTAAGAAAAAGAATTAGTCAGGCAAGATTTAAAGAGATGAAAATTTAGGGGGTTTGAGGTTCCCACTAACCCAGTCTAAACCAATTGACCGGTATAGAGACCACAGGTCTTTATAGAGGCCAATAGAGGCCGGTATAGAGACCACAGGTCTTTATAGAGGCCAATAGAGGCCGGTATAGAGACCACAGGTCTTTATAGGGGCCAATTGATCGGTATAGAGACCAAAGAGCTTTATAGAGGCCAAATGACCGTATAGAGACCAAAGGGCTTTATAGAGGCCAATTGGCCGGTATAGAGACCACAGGAGTTTATAGAGACCAATTGGCCGGTATAGAGACCACAGGTCTTTATAGAGGCCAATAGAGGCCGGTATAGAGACCACAGGCCTTTATAGGGGCCAATTGATCGGTATAGAGACCAAAGAGCTTTATAGAGGCCAAATAACCGTATAGAGACCAAAGGGCTTTATAGAGGCCAATTGGCCGGTATAGCGACCAAAGGGCTTTATAGAGGCCAATTGGCCGGTATAGAGACCACAGGAGTTTATAGAGGCCAATTGGCCGGTATAGAGACCACAGGTCTTTATAGAGCCCAATTGGCCGGTATAGAGACCAAAGGGCTTTATAGAGGCCGATTGGTCGGTATAGAGACCAAAGGGCTTTAAAGAGGCCAATTGGTCGGTATAGAGACCAAAGGGCTTTATAGAGGCCAATTGGTCGGTATAGAGACCAACGGTCTGTATAAAGGCCAATTGGCCGGTATAGAGACCATTGGTCTTTATAAAGGCCAATTGGCCGGTATAGAGACCACAGGTCTTTATACAGGCCAATTGGCCGGTATAGAGACAAACGGTCGTTATAGAGGCCAATTGGTCGGTATAGAGACAAACGGTCGTTATAGAGGCCAATTGGCCGGTATAGAGACCAAAGAGATTTATAGAGGCCAATTGGCCGGTATAGAGACCAAAGGGATTTATAGAGGCCAATTGGCCGGTATAGAAACCGCAGGTCTTTATAGAGACCAATGGGCTTTATAGAGGCCAATTGGCCGGTACAGAGACCACTGGTCTTTACATAGAAGTTTTAAAGCTTTTGAGCTCATCAAAGCTTTTAAGGAACTCAACAAAGCTTTGGTTTTAAAAATTCAAGCAAAAATGTAAAAACATTTCAAAATTTGAACATAAGCTTTTAACCAAATTTTTGTAAAAAAAACTTTGTAAGACACTCAAGCTTTAAATGAACCAAGATTTCATTAATACTAAAAATTAAAATTTTTAAATAAACTATTAATAAAAAATAATGAAAAAATGAAATGATAAAAGCTCTCTACTTACATCGTTTGCCAGTCTCTCATTTTGAGAGATTCGCAATTTCTCCATCATTTGGCGGGCTTTTTCACTTTGCTCTTTATGACGTGATAAAATTTTCTACAAAAACGAAAACCGAAAGCATAATAAAACAAAGCCAAAAAAAGGAACAAAAAATAAATAAAAATCAAAGCAAAATAAAAATTAAAAAGAAACTGCGGAAAAAGCTTTCAAGTAACCAAAAGCTTTAACGAAATAACTTCTGAACTTTTCAACATTTTTAAAATGACTCACATTTGTTGTATTTGGATCCAAGGCTGTCGCTGTGATAAGATTCTCTTTTAGTTGTGCATTTTGCGAAATATTCTCCTGATTCGAAGAGTTGCTAATAACCTCATCCGCATTCTGATGCAGATGATGCGAATCATCCAAGGAACCATTGCCTTCAATTAAGGGCGATGCAGATGATTGTGTTGCGGTATTCGAATGCTGTGATGCATTGATGCTATTCTTATCTTTCGTCGGTGATAGTAGCACCTTACCCAAAATACTCTTCGATCCCGATAAAATTAAATTCTTAACATCTTTCTTTGCCGTCGGCGACAATTGGGAGGTTTTATTGTTATCCAACCCGAAGATATCATCGTCCAATGAGTTCTGATGCAGAAGTTGTGCTTTCAAGTGCGATAAATTCAATAGATTCTGTGACGATAAATTGTCTGATTTATAATTGCCAATGACATAGCTGGACTCATCGGAAGTGGGACCTGCGAAACAAAACAAAAACAATTGGGGGAATTATTAATGAAGTCTCGTCTTTTCAATTAACTGTGTGTATCGCTCGCATACCAATTTGTTCAATTTGTAGCTGTTTGCCGGTGAAATGGGCCCGCAATTGATGCAGATACGTCATAACGGCCAATTTATCCGGCACCGCCAGCAGACTCATATCACGTGGCTCAATGACGCGTGGTATACCCAATGATTCGGCAGCATCGAAGGCAATACGACAATTGCCGACCACATCGTGTGGTGTTAACTTGGACATGTCACTGCAAGAGGGAGAAATATTAGAACAAAATTTTGGAGGTTATTTATTTGAATCAGGATATTTATTTGGATAAGGGTCAAATTATTTCTTTAGGTTATGTGGATAAGTATTATGCGAGACCTGCGGATAACCTAGAATATTTTCGGAGACCTTCGGAAAATTAGGAAATGTATCTGGGAGCTTTCAATAACCTTATAAAATAATCTAAGACATTTGGATTACCTAAAAAATTTTATCCGAAACATATACGAAACATTCGGAGAAATTCGAATAACCCACAAATATTATCCGAGTCACTCGGATAACCCACAAATATTATCCGAGTCACTCGGATAACCTAGAAATATTACCCGAGTCACAAGAAATGTTCTCCGAGACATCAGGATAACTTCGAAATGTTATCCGAGACATTCGGATAACTTCGAAATATTATCCGAGACATTCGGATAACCTACAAATGCTATCCGAGAATTTGGGATAACATAGAAAAGTAATCCGATACATTCAGATAACATAAAAATGTTATCCGAGACATTCGGATATCCTAGAAATGCTATCTGAGGCATTCGGATAACCTAGAAATGTTATCCGGCACATCCGAATAACCTAGAAATATTATCCGAGTCGCAAGAAATGTTCTGCGAGACATCAGGATAACTTCGAAATGTTATCCGAGACATTCGGATAACTTCGAAATATTATCCGAGCCACCTGGATAACCATAAAATGTTATCCGAGCCTCTCGAACCTAGAAATGTTATCCAAGCCACTCGGATAACCTAGAAATGTTATCCGACACATTCGGATAACCTAAAAATGTTATCCGACACATTTGGATAACATAGAAATGCTATCTGAGTCACTCTGACATCTTTAAAATGTTATCCGAAACATTCGAATAACTAGAAAATGTTATCCAAACCACTCTATTAAACTTAAAATGTTATTCGAAACACTCGGATAACATAGAAATATTATCAGAGCCATTTGGATAAGCTAGAAATGTTATCCGAAGCAACCGGATGACATTAAAATATTATCCACTCACATAACCTTAAATATTATCCGGGGCACTAGGATAACCTAGAAATGTTATCCGAACCACTCGGATAATCTGAAAATGTTATCCGAAACTTTCGGATAAACTTTGAATAGTATCCTAACCACTCGTATAACGTAGAAATGTTATCCGAACTTCTCGGATTACCTTAAAATGTTATCCGAACCACTCGGATGCCTAGAAATTCCATCCGAGACATTCGGATAACCTCAATATGTTATCAGAACCACTCGGATGACATAGAAATTTTATCCAAGGCTTTCGGATAATCTAGAAATGTTATCCGGGACATTCGAATAACTTTAAAATGTTATCCGACACCTTCGGATAACCTAAAAATATTATCCGTAATATTCGGATAACCTTAAAATATTATCCGTAATATTCGGATAACCTTAAAATATTAACCGAACCACTGGGATAATCTGAAAATGTTATCCGAACTACTCGGATAACCACCAAATGTTATCCGAACCACTCCCATAACCTTAAAATATTATCCGAACCACTCCCATAACCTTAAAATATTTTCCGAACCGCTCGGATAACCTTAAAATATTATCCGAGCTACTCGGATAACCTAAAAATATTATCCCAGCTACTCGGATAACCTTAAAATATTATCCGAACCACTAGGATGACATACAAATGTTTTCCCAGCCACTCGGATGACATATAAATGTTTTCCAAGGCCTTCGGATAATCTAGGAAAATTTGGAAATGTTATCGTAGACATTCGAATAACCTTAATATATTTTCGAACCACTCGAATAACCTTAAAATGTTATCCGAACCACTCGAATAACATTCGGATAGCCTTATTGTATTATCCGACACCTTTGGATAACCTTAAAATATTATTCGACAACTTCGGATAGCCTTAAAATATTATCCGAACCTCTCGGAAAACCGAGAAATATTATCCGACACCTTTGGATAAGCATAAATTATAATATCCGACACCTTCGGATAACCTTAAATTGTTATTCGAGGCACTCGGATAACCTTAAAATATTTTGCGAAACATTAGGATAACCTAAAAATGTTATCCGACACCTGCGCATAATCTTAAAATATTATTCGACAACTTCGGATAGCCTTAAAATATTATCCGACACCTAGAAATTTTATCGTATAACCTCAAAATGTTATCCGAATAACCTATAAATCGTATCCGAAATATCCGCAGGTCACAAAAATATTATCCATTTTATCCTTATGACCTAAAAATCTAATTTTATCCATTAATCGAAATTTATTAATTATTTCAAGGCCTCTCTACTTACATTAGGTTGGGTTCGAAATGGTGAATGATAGCACAAAAGGCCATGCCATTACGCCAACTGGTCGTGAGATTGGTAACCTTAACATTTGGATATTCTTTGGTAACTTCTTTGCACCATTCCAGCAAATCCTGCCCAGGTGTATTTTCCTTGAGAACGATTTTCTCCACGGGCTTCAGAGAATTATTGCCAATTCCGCCATTGCTAAGGGATAGGTGGCCATTTGTTGAATTGGCTCCCGATGGCGGCTTGGAGGTAGTATTATTTTGAATACTACTGCTACTGTTGTTCGTAGAGGTGTTAAGCGTGCTATTGGAGGTTGTGTTGTGGGTGCCATTATTAGAGGTGTTGTTGCTATTATTCGCTGTCGGTTCTATGGATTCATAGGATTTCTTTAAATTCAGCGGCTGCAGTTCAGGACGTTTGTGATTTTCCGTTTTGAAAGAGGCCGATGAAATATCCAATTCATTGAGTTTGGCAGAGAAATTGTCCTTTGATTCATTGCTGGTGGATTGGGATTTGGTGGTGTCCTCTTTCTTTTCTTGCGAATCGGAAATTTTCAATTCCTCCTCCTTAGTAGTATCAGCACCCTCTGTGGCTGTTATGGTACTATCTGAGATTTTTGTTGATTCAGCAATGCGATGACTGTCAAAGGATAACTCCAGTGTATCATCATCCTTGGTGGATTTTTGTTCCGTTTCTTTGGTCTCTTCCACCACCGAACCATTCTTCGTTAATGAGGAGGATGATTCTTTGTTTGCCTCCTCTTGAGATGACGATGTTGAGGTGGATGAAAATTTCAAACCCTTGCGTGCGGGTTTTATGGGCTCCTCGTTGGCCTTTTCCGTTGACTTCTTCGGATCGAACACCTTGGCTATGGGTGTGGAGGTTACAATACGCATCAGCCGATTGGGTTCTTTCTTTGTTGATTTCTCCTCGCCGGTCAATATTTCCGTTTCACTATTAGGAACTGGTTCTCTGGATGATGAAGACGATGTTGTGGGCAGTGTTCCGGCCGTGGCCGTTGGTGCCTGGCTAGCACTTGGTGTCTTCAGCGAATCCTCCATAAAATCACCATCATCCCCGGGTGGCGGTGTAAAAGGGGGCTGCTGCTGTTTGTCTGATTCAAATTCAAAATTTAAATTATTAACTTCGGCCAATGGAGTTGGGTCTTCGGACAAAGAAGGTACTACACGTTACGTTACGCACACACACACACAAAATAACAACGACACAACATTTTCAGGGTGGATGGGTGTTACATGGGTGGAGAGTACAGGACCAAGGGGGAGTATAATTATATTTTTGTAGTTCCATTTCGAGTATAACAGTTTACGAAAACAAAACATTTATACACACACAATAACAAAATGAGAGAGAGAGAGGGGGCAGGGGGTCAGATACCGTTCAATTATTTTTTTTATTGATTTTGATGTGTGTATGTATGTGTGTTTTTGGTTCATGATGTTTGTATCGAAAGTGAATGGGCCAAATTGTTTGTTTTTGTTATTGGATTCGATTTTGATTTTTTTGTAGTTGTTGTTGGATTTTTTTCGATTTTTTTGTTTGCGGAATAAAAGAAGAAAAAAAGAGTAGAGTAGAATATATATTTTTTACAATTAAAATTAAATTAATAACATATTTAACAATATTATTGGTTATATTGTATGGACTGATTACTAAATGATGCAATAGAATGGATGATGGAATGCATGATGATAGAATGACATTAAGACAAGAAACTAATGATGGACTACAGATATATATTTTTTAGACTACTAAAGACTAGACTAAATTTCTGAAAAAGGGATATAAATTTAACGAAAAATTGTGTCTTCCTTGGAGAGAGAGTGAAAGGGCCAAAGAGAGAGAGAGAGAGGAAAAAATGGAACCAAAAAATAAATAAAAAAATTAATTTCAAAAATCCCAAAATTATTATGAGATCCATCATCTTAAGAAGGAGGGTATATTCACTCCGTTTGCAACACCTCGAAATATTCACCAGAGACCCCCATAAAGCGTATATATTCCTGATCGGAATTAACTTCTATGGCGACAGAGCCCACAATAATAATGGCAGAGATTTGACAATTTTTGTACATGCCAACATAAGCTGGAGGGTATATTAAATTTGTCATTCGGATTTGCCACACCCCAAAAATTCACCGAAGATCCCACAGAGTACCTATATTCTAGATCGGAATTCACTTCTATGACGATGAGCTCGTTTTTTCAAACGATTTGGCTAAAATTTGGTATTTTGAGATCTCATTAGGTAGCAAATAATCATACCACCATAAGCTGGAGGGTATATGAAATTTGTCATTCGGAAGTGGAACACTCCCCAAAATTCACCGAAGACCCCATAAGGTACAATAATATCTTGATCGGAATTAACTTCTATGACAATGGAGCCGGCAATATTTTTGATAGAGCTTCGAAATTTTGCACATAAATTACTAATATTACTAGGATGCTCAGAATTGAAAATGAAAATATTGGTCCACGTTTAGGCATAGCTCCCGCATTTTAATATTTTGGGGATTTTGAGCGTGTTTTTCAAACGATTTGGCTAAAATTTGGTATTTTGAGATCTCATTAGGTAGCAAAATTTTTCATTACGTATCGAACACCCCAAAAAATTTGCCGAAGACCCCACAGAGTTCCTATATTCTTGATCGGCAATATTTAAGGTCAATATTTAAAATAGAGCCTTGAAATTTTGCACATACATTAACAATACTACTAGGATGCTCAGGATTGAAAATGAAATATATGGGTCCATGTTTTGATATAAGTCCCATATAAGCTAACCTCTAAAATTTCAATATTTTGGGGATTTTGAGCTCGTTTTTGAAATGAATTGGTTAATCTTTGGTATTTTGAGATCACATTAGATAGCAAATAATCTCACTAAAAATTATCAATATCGGTTCAGGTGTTGATATAGCCTCCAGGGTACCCTGAAATTTCGACATTATGGGGATTTTGAGCTCGTTTTTCAGCCGAATTGGCTGTAATTTCATATGTTTGGTTCTCATTGGGTAGAAAATCTCCCTACTAAAAATGAACAATATTGGTCCAAGTTTCGGTATAGCCCTCATAGAAGCTAACCTCCCAAATTGTGATATTTTGAGAATTTTGGGCACGCTATTTCAAACGATTTGGCTGTAATTCGGTATTTTGTATTCTCAATGAGTAGCCAATCTCACCACCAAAAATTAACAATATTGGTCCACGTTTTGGTATAGCTCCCATATACGCGAACCCTCAAAATTTCGACATTTTGGGCACAGTTTTCAATCGAATTGTGTGTAATTTGGTATTTTGGGTTCTCATTGTGTAGAATATCATCTCACCAAAAATTATTAATATCAGTCCACGTTTTGGTATAGTTCCCATATAACCGAACCCGCAAATTTCGATATTTTGGGGAGTTTGAGCAGGTTTTTTTCAACCGAATTGACTGTAATTTGGTATTTCGGGTTCTTACCCAATATTAAATCATCATACCAAAAATATTGATCAAGGTTTCAGTTTCAGTTTCCCCACCAAAAATTATTAATATTGGTCCACGTTTTGGTATATCTCCCACATAACCGAACCCTCCCGAATTTCGATATTTTGAGGAGTTTGAGTAGGGGTTTCAACAAAATTGGATGTAATTTGGTATTTCGGGTTCTTACCCAATATAAAATCACTCAACCAAAAGTTATCCATATCGACTCAGGTTTCGGTGTAGGCCCCATATAACGGTACCCTCTAAATTTCGATATTATGGGGAGTTTGGGAACAGTTTTCAGCCGAATTGGCAGTAAATTGATATTTTGGGTTCTCATAGAGTAACAAATCTTCCTAACAATAATTATAAATATTGACTTAAGATTCGGGGTAGCCCCCATATAAGGGTACCCTTAAATTTGCGGAATTTCGGGGGTTTGAGCAGTGTTTTGAACCGAATTGGCTGTAATTTGGTATTTTGGGTTCTTATAGGGTAGCAAATCTTCCTACCAAAAATTATCAATATTGGTCCACATTTTAGGATAGCCCCCACATAACCGTACCTTCCAAATTTGCGGTATTTCGGGCAGTTTGAGCACAGTTTTCAACCGAATTGACTGTAATTTTGTATTTTGGCTTCTCATAGGGTAGCAAATCTTCCTTCCAAAAATTATCAGAATATGTGCATTTTTTAGAATAGCCCCCACGTAACCAAACCTCCCTAAGTTCGATATTTTGGGGAGTTTGGGCACAGTTTTCATCCGAATGGGTTTTAATTTGGTATTTTGGCTTCCCGTAGGGTAGCGAATCTTCCTACCAAAAATTATCAATATTGGTCTTCGTTTTTGTATAAACCCCATATAACCCAACCTTCGGAATTTCGGTATTTTGGGAAGTTTGGACACAGTTTTGAATCGAATCTGCTCTAATTTGGTATTTTGGAGTCTCCTTGGATAATAAATCACAGTACCCAAATTGATCAATATTGGTCCATTATTTAGGGTAGCCCTCATATAAACGTATCTCCCAAATTTCGATATTTTGGAGAGTTTGGGCACAGTTTCCTCAAAATTGGCTGTAATTTGGGATTCAAGGTTCTCATAGGGTAGCAAATCTTCCCACCAAAAATTATCTAGATTGGTCCATTTATTATGGTAGCCCCCATATAACCGAACCTTCCTAAGTTCGATATTTTGTGGTGTTTGGTCAAAATTGTCAACCAAATTGGCTAAAATTTGATATTTTTGATTCTGATTGGATAATAAATCTCCCCACAAAAACTTATCAATATTGGTCCACATTTTACGATACCCCCATTTAATCGTACCTTCCAAATTTCGATATTTTGAGGGGTTTAGGGTACCTATCAAAAATCAATATTGGTCTAATTTTTGGTATAGACCCCATATAACCTAACCTTCCTATTTTCAATATTTAGGGGAGTTTGGTCACATTTTTCAACCTAATTAGCAAATCTTCCTACCCAAAAATGATCAATATTGACTCTAGATTTGAGGTAACTCCCATTATAACGGTACATCTCAATATTCGGTATTATGGGGATTTCGAGAATATTTTTCAACCAAATTGGTTGAAATTTGATATTTTGGCTTGTCATTGCGCTACCAACATTCCGTAGGTTCTCAATTTTTTTTCGCAATTTTTTGTTTTTATTTTTTTTTTTAATTTTATTCAAAAAATATTGTTTTAGTTTTTTTTTAATATTTTTTCGGAATTTATTGATTCTTAAAAAAAAAACATTTTTTAAAGATTTTAATATTTTTGTTTAATTTTTTTTTTTTGGAATTTATTGTTTTTTTCAAAAAATATTTTTTTAAAAATTTTAATATATTTTTCAAAACATATTTTTTTAATATTTTTTTAATTTGTTTTTTAATTTTTTTATATAAAAAAATAAAAAAAAAATATTTTTTTTTAAATAATAAAAATTTAATTTTTTTTTAATTTTCAAAATATATGTTTTTTTTTTTGTAATATTTTTTTGGGAATTTATTGGTTTAAAAAAAAAATTAAAGATTTTAATATTTTTTTTTCAAAAATATTTTTTTTTGTAATTTGTTTTTTAATTTTTTATATAAAAAAATGAAATAATGTTGAAATGTGATGATTTTGGCCTTGTCATTGGGCAACCAACATTCTGTAGGTTCTGGGATTTTTTTTCGGAATTTTTTTGTTTTTATTTATTTATTTTTTTTAATTTTATTCAAAAAATATTGTTTTAATTTTTTTGTAACATTTTTTTCGGAATTTATTGATTCTTAAAAAAAACATTTTTTAAAGATTTTAATATTTTTGTTTAATTTTTTTTTTTTTTTGGAATTTATTGTTTTTTTTTTCAAAAAATATTTTTTTAAAAATGTTAATATATTTTTCAAAAAATATTTTTTTAATATTTTTTTAATTTGTTTTAAATATTTGTTTTTTAATTTTTTTATATAAAAAAATAAAAAAAATATATTTTTTTTAAATAATAAAAATTTAATTTTTTTTAATTTTCAAAAAATATTTTTAATTTTTTTTTTTTGTAATATTTTTTTTGGGAATTTATTGGTTTAAAAAAAAAATTAAA
Organism: Musca vetustissima; assembly: GCF_032173495.1. Classification (NCBI taxonomy): domain Eukaryota; kingdom Metazoa; phylum Arthropoda; class Insecta; order Diptera; family Muscidae; genus Musca; species Musca vetustissima. The sequence goes on from NW_026881914.1 coordinate 14,276, forward strand.
GATTTTAATATTTTTTTCAAAAATATTTTTTTAAATATTTTTTTTTGTAATTTGTTTTTTAATTTTTTATATAAAAAAATAAAATAATGTTGAAATGTGATGATTTTGGCCTTGTCATTGGGCTACCAACATTCTGTAGGTTCTGGGATTTTTTCGGAATTTTTTGTTTTTATTTATTTTTTTTTTTAATTTTATTCAAAAAATATTGTTTTAATTTTTTTGTAATATTTTTTCCGAATTTATTGGTTTTTAAAAAAAATATTTTTTTATAAAGATTTTAATATTTTTTTCAAAAAATATTTTTTTAATTTGTTTTAAATATTTGTTTTTTTATTTTTTTATATATAAAAAAAAATTAAAAAAATATATTTTTTTTAAATAATAAAAATTTAATTTTTTTTAATTTTCAAAAAATATTTTTTTAATTTTTTTTTAACATTTTTTTCGGAATTTATTTATTCTTAAAAAAACATTTTTTTAAAGATTTTAATATTTTTATCAAAAATATTTTTTTAATTTGTTTTAAATATTTGTTTTTTAATTTTTTTTATAAAAAAAAAAAAAAAATATTTTTTTTAAATAATAAAAATCTCTCTTTTCACCCCTTTCCCTCAAAGAAGACACAATTTTATTTATAATCTAAAAAAATATCTAAATATTTTTTCTCTAAAAAAATTTTAAAAAATATTTTATATATAATATTTACTATATATTATCTATATGAAATATTTATAAACAAAACTACAAAATTCGGAACAATGAGATAGATGGTTATGATGACAATGACGATGTGAAAACGAACAAAAAACGAAACATAACGAATATATGACGACAACAACAAAAGAGAGCGAGCGAGTAACCTCTCTGCAACCACAACTTACCACTCAATGGCGTCGGTAGATCCATGCAACCATTCAGACTGGTTGTCATTTGTTCCAGTTGCTGTGTGAAATCGAACAAATGATCTGAGATATCGGCGGAATTTTCCAAATCCGGAATATCCTCCAAATCATCGAGAGGGGCAACATCACAGTTGTTATTCACCGACATCAGAGAGACAACACTTTGCATGTCTTCATCGCTGAGAAAGAGAGGAGGATAATAAATAATTCTATGGGAAAAAGGAGTCGGGGGAAATCTATAAAACTTACGTGGCTTTACCCTCCCTTAGGAACACACAGCTGATGGTTAATTCCAATTCCGCTGAGGTCACTTTACGTGACACCGGCTTGAGGCTTAGGGTGAAACTTTGTTGGGTCGATTCGATACTGGCATATTTGCGCATGTTGATGTTGGCATTGGCCAGGACACGTTTTTTGCCCAATGGAGTTATCTGGAAAGGAAAGGAAAAAAGAGAGAGGGAGGGGATATTAGAAAAAAAAAAATCGAAGAAAATAAATTTAAATATTTTTCCAATAAAAAAGAAGGAAATTTCAAGGCACCACCTCCTATTGTCATTGTCCGCCTTAAAATGTAATTTTTTCCTTTTTATAATGGAAAATTTTTCCACAATCCAGTTTCCACACACCAATCTCCTGCTAAGAAAAAATCATAAATCGAAAAATGCTTTCATTTTCATTTAAAGAAAATTTATATGAGCAATTTATATGAGCATTCTCTAAGTCAAAACGTGCCAAGTGTCGATGAGATTTTTTTCTTCTGCAGTTTTCATTTCAGATGTGGTGTAGGTGTCTGCTGCAAAATGTCTTTAAAGCATCCATACATCAGGCCCATAATAGCGCTGTTGCATGGAAACGTTTAAATGGCTTTTATATGCAAATCAGGTCCCACAGCCACTGACTGTTTGGTCGGTCGGTTGGTGGTGGTGCTGGTGACAGATGAAAAATTAACTCAACTAAAAATTGAAAATTGCAGAGCAACAAAAAATAGCACTTTATTAATCACTTGAAAGGAAAATTAAACCACGGGATTTTCAATGGCCATGTCAAGGAAATAAATTTTCGTGAAAATTTGAAAAAAAGGGATTTAAAAAAAGAAAACAAATATGGAAAAAAAAAGAATTTGTTTGAGTGAAAAAAAAAATTAAAAAAGTTTGCAAATTTATTTGTTTTCTAAAAAGGGCCTTCTTTTTACACTTAAAAAAGAATTCTGACCAAATTTTTGGGCCAAAAAAATGTTGACCAAATTTTTGGGCCAAAAAAAATTTCGACCAAAAAAATTTGGTTGAGTGAAAAAAATTAAATGATTGCAAATTTATTTGTTTTTCTAAAAAAAGGCTTCTTTTTATAATCAAAAATTATTTCGACCAAAATTTTTGGGCCAACAAAATTCGACCAATTTTTTTTTAAATAAGCCTTCTTTTTATGTTTAAAAAAAAAATTCGACCAAATTTTCGGGCCAAAAAAATTTCGACCAAAATTTTTGGGCCAAAAGAAATTCGACCAATTTTGTTTTTGTTTTTATAAAAACCAAGTACATAAAAAATCAATTTGGTTTTAAATAATTATGTTTATACATAATTCAAATTTATTTGTTTTCTAAAAAAAACCTTTTTATACTTAAAAAAATCGACCAAATTTTTGGGCCAAAAAAAAATTTTGACCAAAAAATTTGGTTGAGTGAAAAAAATTAAAAACGATGATTGCAATTTTTTTTTTTTTTTTTTGTTTTCTAAAAAAGTCTTCTTTTTATACATCCAAAAATTTTTTCCACCAAAATTTTTGGGCCAAAAAAAATAGACCATTTTTTTTAAACGTCTTCTTTTTATATTAAAAAAAATTTCGACCAAATTTTTGGGCCAAAAAAAATGATTGCAAATTTATTTGTTTTTCTAAAAAAAAGTCGTCTTTTTACACATCAAAACTTTTTTTCGACCAAAATTTTTGGGCCAAGAAAAAAATTCGACCAATTTTTTTTATATAAAAACCAAGTACATAAAAATGAACCAAGTACATAAAAACGGCCAATTTATTTTTGGTCAAAAAAAACTACAAATTTTCTTAAAAATAAAAAAATTATAAATTTGAAGAAGAAAAAATCAACCAAGAGAAATATTGACTTTAAAATTTTTTTTTTTCTTTTTTGGCTAAATTTTTGGGCCAAAGAAATTTCGACCAAATTTTTGGGCCAAAAAAATGTCGCCTAAAAAAATTTGGTTGAGTGAAAAAAATGATTGCAAATTTATTTGTTTTTCTAAAAAAAAGTGTTCTTTTTATACATCAAAAATTTTTTTTCGAACAAAATTGTTGGGCCAAAAATAAAATTCGACCAATTTTTTTTTTTCTTTGTATAAAAACCATGTACATAAAAAATCAATTTTGTTTTAAATAATTATGTTTATGCATAATTCAAACAAAAAAGTACCAAAAAACGGCAAATTTATTTTTGGTCAAAAAAAATCTACCAATTTTTTGAAAAATAAAAAATTATAAATTTGAAGAAAAAAAAATCAACCAAGAGAAATTTTGACTAACTTTAAAAATTTTTTTGTTTTTTGACCAAATTTTTGGGCCCAAAAAAAATTGACCAAATTTTTGGGCCAAAAAAATTTGGTTGAGTGAAAAAAAAATTAAAAAAAAATGATTGCAAATTTATTTGTTTTTCTAAAAAAAAAATTTCGACCAAAATTTTTGAGCCAAGAAAAACATTCGACCATTTTTTTTTAAACCAAGTACCTAAAAAATCAATTTTGTTTTAAATAATTATCTTTATGCATAATTAAAACAAAAAAACGGCCAATTTATTTTTGGTGAAAAAAATCTACCAATTTTTTGAAAAAAAAATATAAAATTGCTAAATACCAACATTTTTGAAAGGCTTTAAAAAAAACCGACCAAATTTTCGTTGGGCAAGAAAAATTTTGAAATTTAAAAAAAATCTTTTTTTCTTATTAATTGTGGTCGTTCAATCAAAAAAAAAAATATATCAAAAAACATTACCAAATTATTTTTGGTTAAAAAAATGGACCAATTTTATTCAAACAAAAAAAAAATAAAATTTTTACCAAAAAATTTCCATTTTCTCAAAATACTTCATATTTTAATTTTTCTCTTTTTTGTATATCAAAAAATATTTCGACCATTTTTTTTTTTTTTTTTTTGGGAAGAAAAAAAAATCAACCAAGAGAAATTTTGACTAACTTTAATTTTTTTTTTTTTTTTTTTTGACCAAATTTTTGGGCCAAAAAAATTTCAACCAAATTTTTGGGCCAAAAAAAAATTCAAACAAAAAAAGTTTGGTTGAAATTATTGCCAATTTATTTGTTTTTCTAATAAAAGTCTTCTTTTTATACATCCAAAAAATTTGCCGATCGAAATTTTTGGGCCAAAAAAATTCGACTATTAGTTTTTTTTTCTTTTGAAAAACCGAGTACATAAAATACCAATTTTGTTTTAAATAATTATTTTTATGTATAATTAAAACAAAAAAACTAAAAAAAAAAACCCGGCCAATTTATTTTTGGTGAAAAAAAATCTACCAATTTTTTGAAAAAAAAAATATATATATAAAATTTAAAGAAAAAATCCGAAAATTTTGTATTTTCAAATTGCTAAATACCAAGATTTTTGAAAGGTTAAAAAAAAAATCGACCAAATTTTCGTTGGGCAAGAAAAATTTTGAAATTTAATTTTTTTTTTTGATTAATTGTGGTCGTTCAATCAAAAAAAAAAATATCAAAAAACTTTACCAATTTACTTTTGGTTAAAAGAATGACCAATTTTTTTCAAACAAAATAATTAAAATTTTTACCAAAAAATTTCCATTTTCTCAAAATACCTCATATTTTAATTTTTCTTTTTTTGGTATATGAAAAAATATTTCGACCATTTTTTTTTTTGGGCAAGAAAAATTTTGACCAATTTAAAAAAAAGAAAATGATAATTATGGTCATTTTATTCAAAAAAAAAAAACGATCAATTTATTTTTGGTCGAAAAAAAATTCGACCAATTCCTCCAAAAAAAAGTTAAAAAAAATATTTTTTTTCTAAAAAATTACCAATTTTTCAAACTAATCCATTCTTTAATTTTCACCACACTGTGGTACAGGGTATTATGTCTTTGTGCATATGTTTGTAACAGGCAAAAGGAAACGAGATAGACCCATGGTTCCTCTTGAGAATATACATAGAATCACGTTTTAAATCGATTCATGCATGTCTGTCCGTCTGTCTGTCCATGTTAACTTGTAAACAAAGTACAGGTCGCATTTATGATCCGAATTGGATAAAATTTGGCAAAGATCACTTAATTGGCCCATGGACGAACTCTACTGAAATTGGGAAAAAAATGGTTCAGATTTAAATGTAGCTCCCGTATAAGGTAAATGGCGCATTAATGATCCGAATTGGATGAAATTTGGCACAGCGCACTTAATTGAGTCTAGAATGATGTGTGTTAAGTTTCGGGAAAATCGGTTCAGATTTCGATATAGCTCCCATATACATCTTTGTCCGATTTAATGTAAATAGTGTACCGAAGTCCCTATATATCTTTCGATTTGAACGAAATATGGCATGGCGTACTAAATTAATTCTACAATGATGTGTGTTAAGTTCCGAGAAAATCGGTTCAGATTTTGATATAGCTCCCATATATATTTTCGTCTGATTTTATGTAAATGATGCACCAAAGTCCCTATATATCTTTCGATTTGCAGGAAATTTGGCACAGCGCACTTAATTGAGTCTAGAATGATTCGTGTCAAGTTTCGAGAAAATCGGATTAGATTAAGATATAGTTCCCATATATATTTTCGTCCGATTTAATGTAAATGATGCACCAAAGTCCCTATAAACCTTTCGATTTCCACGAAATTTGGCACAGCATACTGAATTGAGTATAGAATGATGTGTACTAAGTTTCGTGAAAATCGGTTCAGATTTAGATGAAGCTCCCATATATATTTTTGTACGATTTTATGTAAATGGTCCCTATATATCTTTCGATTTGCACGAAATTTGGCATAGCGTACTGAATTAAGTCTAGAGTGATGTGTGCTAAGTTTCGTGAAAATGGGTTCAGATTTAGATATAGCTCCCATATATATTTTCGTCCGGTTTTATGTAAATGATGCACCAAAGTCCCTATATATCTCTCGATTTGCACGAAATTTGGCGTAGCGCACTTAATGAAGTCTAGAATGATGTGTGCGAAGTTCCTTGAAAATCGATTCAGATTAAGATATTGCACCCATATATATTTTCGTCCGATTTAAGGTAAATGATGCTCCAAAGTCCCTATATATCTCTCGATTTGCACGAAATTTGACGTAGCGCACTTAATGAAGTCTAGAATGATGTGTGCTAAGTTCCTTGAAAATCGATTCAGATTAAGATATTGCACCCATATATATTTTCGTCCGATTTAAGGTAAATGGTGCACCAAAGTCCCTAAATATCTTTCGATCTGCACGAAATTTGGCCTAGCGTACTGAATTTGGGTTTAGAATGATGTGTGCTAAGTTTTGTGAAAATGGGTTCAGATTTAGATATAGCTCCCACATATATTTTTTCGTCCGGTTTTATGTAAATGATGCACCAAAGTCCCTATATATCTCTCGATTTGCAGTCTAGAATGATGTGTGAAGTCTAGAATGAAGTCTAGAATGATGTGTGCTAAGTTCCTTGAAAATCGATTCAGATTAAGATATTGCACCCATATATATTTTCGTCCGATTTAAGGTAAATGGTGCACCAAAGTCCCTAAATATCCATTGATTTGCACGAAATTTGGCATAGCGTACTGAATTGAATATACAATGATGTGTGTTAAATTTCGTGAAAATTGGTTCAGATTTATATATAGCTCCCATTTATATTTTCGTCCGATTTTAGGTAAATAATGCCAAAGTCCCTATTTATCCTTCGATTTGCACGAAATTTGGCACAGCGTACTGAATTGGGTTTAGAATGATGTGTGCTAAGTTTTGTGAAAATCGATTCAGATTCAGATATAGCTCCCATATATATTTTCGTCCGATTTTATGTAAATGGTGCACCAAAGTTCATATATGTTTTTCGATGTGCACGAAATTTGGCACAGAGTACTGAATTGGGTCTAGAATGATATGTGCTAAGTTTCGTGAAAATCGGTTCTGATTTTGATATAGGTCCCTTATATATTTTCGTCCGATTTTATGTAAATGGTGTACTATAGTGGTGAAGGGTATCATATAGTCGGCCCCGTCCGACTTTTGAACTTTCCTTACTGGCTATTCTTGATTTTGAAAATGGTTCGTCTCTATGTGGACAAATTTCAAATATTTCTGTACATATAAAAAAAAATTTTTACAAAAAAAAAAAAAAAAACTTTTTTTTTAAACATTTTTCACGAAGTTTTTTTTTTAATTTGAGTATTTGTTTTAATCAAATATTTTTTTCGATTAGAAAATTATTCGAATTTTTTTTCAATAAAAAATTCCTCGTATTTTCTTTCTATTTGAAAAAAAAAATCAAATCAATCTCCACATAAAAACATTTCGTTATGATTAATTTTAATTTTCGACGACTTTGTTTTTGTTGTTTTTATAACCCCCCTCCAGCCCTTAGCAGCATTTCTAATGACGACTGACCTTTATGGTGTGTTTTTAGATGTTGGATTATATTTCATTTAAAACAACAACGATGTGGTTTGAAACAAAAATATATTTTCCACAATCTCAACTCCCACTGCTCTCTCCCTCTCTCTAGCCCAATCCAAAACACAGCCCCCCTTGTAAAGGAAAAAAAAACGAAACTGACCACAAAAACCACCAACGATATAAAATTTTTCTAATGGTTTCTAACACGAAAACAATTGTTTTGTCATGGTACCCCTGATTACTTTCCCCATTCCATTCTCTTGCTTCTCCTTCTCTTTATTTGTTGTTGTTTTTCCGTCAACATTAAAGGACGAAATTGAATACCTTCTCTTGGGGTATCGACAACGACAAAAATAATAACAACACAACCTCATTATATGGTGGCCTTGGTGGAGCCACGATAAGTATCGCCTAACTGTGAGTGTGTGTATGTGTGTGAGTGTCTCCCAACCACAATAACAACAATGTTGTTGTTATTGTTATTTTCTTCTTCTTCTTCTTACAAGTACTTGTTATTAGTTTTTATGTATTTTTAACAATTTCCTTCCCCTTGAACTTTGTTTATCGAAATTTTTCTTCTTGTTGTGTTGGGGGTTTTTTCGCTCAGCAAAGATTTCTGCGAATAATTTATTCCGTTCTTCTTCTTCTTCTTCTTGTTTTATTCGCGGAATTTCTATAATTTGTGGAAATTCTTTAGTTTTTGTTTTCAATGAAGTCGGGTTTTTAATTGAATTACCCCCCAAACACTGGACAGACAGTCAGACACCAGCCACACTGACTGTCTCTGCACTGGACTAAACTGAACGGAACTGCTGCACCATCATCCAGACCCCAGACGTCGGTGTAAAACGACTATAAATTTGACGCCTACATTTTTTCTTGTTTTATTAATTTTGGCATGTCCGCCACTCACTTTTTGTCTTTTTTATTTAATTTACATTAAAGAAAAACTAAATTGCACGCACACACACATAGACACATACACAGGCAGCAGGATGTGAACAGTGGGTTGATTGGGGGAAAATACCATTAGGTCTTCATTTAGAAGACCAGTTCCTTTATTAAAAAAAATCGACAATATTTTTTAATGAAAAAAATTAGACCAATTTTTTTTTACAAAAATAGAAATATTTTAATAAGCAAAAAAAATATTCGACCAGTTTTTTATTAAACAAATCAAACATTTTTTTGATTGGACATATTTTTATAAAAAAATTAACCCAATTTTTTTTTTTTTATAAAAATATTATACCATTTTCTTATAAAAAATATTCGATCAATTTTTTAATAAAAAAAAAAATTCCACCATATTTTTTAAACAAATTAGACAATCTTTCATATACCACCAGTCGCATTCTTAAAGGACCAGTAAAATTAAATTGCAATTCTATATAGAAGCTATATCTAAATCTGAACCGATTTTCACGAAACTTAGCACGCATCATTCTAAACTCAATTAAGTGCGTTGTGCCAAATTCGGTGCAAATCGAAAGATATATATGAACTTTGGTGCATCATTTACATAAAATCGGACGAAGATATATATGGGAGCTATATCTACAACTGAACCGATTTTCATGAAACTTAGCACACATCATTTTAGACCCAATTCAGTACGCTGTGCCAAATTTCGTGCAAATCGAAAAATATATATGAACTTTGGTGCACCATTTACATAAAATCGGACAAAAATGTATATGGAAGCTATATCTAAATCTGAACCGATTTTCATGAAACTTAGCACACATCATTTCAGACCCAATTCAGTACGCTGTGCCAAATTTCGTGCAAATCGAAAGATATACAGGGACTTTGGTAAACCATTTACTTAAAATCGGACAAAAATGTATATGGGAGCTATATCTAAATCTGAACCGATTTTCACGAAACTCAGCACACATCATTCTAGACTTCATTATATGCGCTGCGCCAAATTTCGTGCAAATCGAAAGATGGATAAGGACTTTGGTGCACCATTTACATAAAATCGGACGAAACTATAAATGGAAGCTATAACTAAATCTCAACCGATTCTCACGAAACTTCGCACACATCATTCTAGACCTTATTCATTACGCTATGCCAAATTTCGCACAAATCGAAAGATATATAGGGACTTTGGTGCATCATTTACATTAAATCGGACGAAGATATATATGGGAGCTACATCTAAATCTGAACCGATTTTCACGAAACTTAGCACACGTCATTCTGGACTCAATTGAGTACGTTGTGCCACATTTCGTGCAAATCACAGGATATATAAGGACTTTGATACATAATTTATATTAAATCGGACGAAAACATATATGGGAGCTATATCTAAATCTGAACCGATTTTCACGAAACTTAGCACACATCATTCTAGACTTAATTAAGTGCGCTGCGCCAAATTTCGTGCAAATCGAATGATATATAGGGACTTTGGTGCACCATTTGCATGAAATAGGACGAAAATATATATGAGAGCAATATCTAAATCTGAACCAATTTTTCCCAATTTTATTTGCGGCCGTCCATGGGGCAAACAAATGAGCTGTACCGAATTTCGTATAAATCGGATCATAAATGCGACCTATTCGTCCTATGCGAACTTTTAACTATATTTTCTCAATTTACTTACATCCTCTATAACGAAAGTCCAATCCTTATCCTCCAGTTCATGGGTACGCGGATCTTTGAACAGTGTCACGGTGATGGCATGATTATCGGGAACGGGCCATGTAACATTGCCGACCAGCGGATTCATCATATCCGGCTCCCAAGGCAGTGGGGCGGAGGCAACACGACGTGAACGCCGAGTCCAGACAACGGAGAGGTTTGAAGGGCGCCTAGAAAAAAAAAATAGTTATAAAAAAAATGTAATTTCCAAAAAAATAAAAAAGTCATTAGGTCCCTAAAAAAATTATTTAAAAAATCCACGCCTTATATGGGACGCTAAAAAAATTATTTAAAAAATCCACGCCTTATATGGGTCCCTAAAAAAATTATTTAAAAAATCCACGCCTTATATGGGTCCCTAAAAAATTATTTAAAAAATCCACGCCTTATATGGGTCCCAAAAAAAATTATTTAAAAAATCCACGCCTTATATGGGTCCCTAAAAAAATTATTTAAAAAATCCACGCCTTATATGGGTCCCTAAAAAATTATTTAAAAAATCCACGCCTTATATGGGTCCCAAAAAAAATTATTTAAAAAATCCACGCCTTATATGGGTCCCTAAAAAAATTATTTAAAAAATCCACGCCTTATATGGGTCCCTAAAAAAATTATTTAAAAAATCCACGCCTTATATGGGTCCCTAAAAAATTATTTAAAAAATCCACGCCTTATATGGGTCCCAAAAAAAATTATTTAAAAAATCCACGCCTTATATGGGTCCCTAAAAAAATTATTTAAAAAATCCACGCCTTATATGGGTCCCTAAAAAATTATTTAAAAAATCCACGCCTTATATGGGTCCCAAAAAAAATTATTTAAAAAATCCACGCCTTATATGGGTCCCTAAAAAAAATTATTTAAAAAATCCACGCCTTATATGGGTCCCTAAAAAATTATTTAAAAAATCCACGCCTTATATGGGTCCCTAAAAAAATTATTTAAAAAATCCACGCCTTATATGGGTCCCTAAAAAAATTATTTAAAAAATCCACGCCTTATATGGGTCCCTAAAAAAAATTATTTAAAAAATCCACGCCTTATATGGGTCCTCAATAAAATTATTTAAAAAATCCACGCCTTATATGGGTCCCTAAAAAAATTATTTAAAAAATCCACGCCTTATATGGGTCCCTAAAAAAATTATTTAAAAAATCCACGCCTTATATGGGTCCCTAAAAAAATTATTTAAAAAATCCACGCCTTATATGGGTCCCTAAAAAAATTATTTAAAAAATCCACGCCTTATATGGGTCCCTAAAAAAATTATTTAAAAAATCCACGCCTTATATGGGTCCCTAAAAAAATTATTTAAAAAATCCACGCCTTATATGGGTCCCTAAAAAAATTATTTAAAAAATCCACGCCTTATATGGGTCCCTAAAAAACCAGGCCTTATGTAGGTCTCTTGAAAAATTATTTAAAAAATCCATGCCTTATATGGGTCTCTTCAAAATTCCAGGCCCTATATGGGTCCCTAAAAATTCCACGCCTTATATAGGTCCCTGAAAAAAAATATTTAAAAAATCGCCACCTTATATGGATCTCTTTCAAATTTATTTAAAAAACAAAGCCTTTTTTCTGTTGACAAAATGATAAGCGGAAACAAAGTTACAAATTTCCCCCAAAAGGATATCCCCCCTAGCTTCTATTTAAATATTTTGTTTAACTATTTCAAAACATTTCCCTTTTATTCTGGTGAATCCGCTCCTTCTCCCTCCACCACCTCGTTTTCCTGCACCTCTTGAGAACGACGACACGATTTTGCAATTTGTATTCAAATTCGCATTTGCAGGTTTTTTTATGATGTTGTTGCTGTTGTTGTCGTTTAGCAGTGACAAAACTAGGTCATCACTTCATAATAGAGGGCGAAAAGAAAATAGAAAAAAAAACTAACGAAAGAACCGAACCGAGAAAATAAAAAAACATAGAAAATTGTTCAACTGTCACACTTTCGGAAAACACTACACAACTATATACAATTTCATATATGTGATTTTTTGTTGTTGTAGTTGTTGTTTTTGTTGTTGCTACTATTTGTTTTACAATTGCAGATCCCATGAAGGTGGTGGCAACCACCTAACCCACCCTACCTACCTACCTATCATAAAAGGTGGGGGGAGAAAAAGGAAATGCTATTCTAACAACATTGAGACCATAACATTTGTACCGTCCTCCATGTGTTAGCATAGCATCATGGTGCCTCCACCCCACCCCCCAAATAGGGCCTTGAGGCTAGTAGTAGCAGTACAAAAAGGAACTCCATTTTCTATGCCTCTGGCTTGCTATAAATGATGATGAGGATGATACACAAAAGAAGGGAAATGTGATGCAGTGACATCATTTTTTAGTAAATATTATTGTTGTTCCAAGTCGTGCCTTAGGAAATATGGTTGTCGTCATCACCATCCTCCAACCCTCAACCCCATCCTTTTCCTCTTCGTCTTCCAAACAAAGATGTTCTTTCACTAAAACCAAACCACTTTCATTTTCCATTGAAAAGCATGGCAACGACAAAAAACCCCCAACAGCAACAAAAAAACAGACTTTATCTCCACTTAAATGAATAGTGGAATGAATGACTGAATGAATGATGATGCCTCATCATCATCGACATCGTGCATCATACCCCCATTCCCATTCTAGTCGTCATCATCATCTCGATTTAATGCAGTCTTTTGTTCTCTAAGACCAAATGCATTTATCTCAAGTTGTTCTTTTCGTTCGTTTTTCTGTAAGGTTTTTAAAGAGGGATGGGAGGGAGAGGAGAGAGGGGGAGAGGGTAGGGGAAAGAGTGTAGGTTGTTTAGTTTGTGTTGCACATAATGAAATTGAAAGGCCGCAAAATACAATCAACAACAGGGTGGGAGATGTCACCACATTATTATGGTTGTGCTACTTTTCGAAACAAGGAGAGGGAGAGCGAAGAGAGAGGGGCATGGCAGGGACACAAATATGACCTAAAAGAAAAATTTTCAGCAGAAAAACACGATTATCGAAAAATTTTATTATCGAAAAATGTTGTTATCGATAAATTTTGTTATCGATAAATTATGTTATCGATAAAGTTAGTTAATTGATCTATTTTCCAATCGATAATAGAGTACTCGATCAATTTTGTACTCGATAAATTTTGTTATCGATGAATTTTGTTATCGATAAATTTTGTTATCGATAAATTTTGTTATCGATAAATTATGTTATCGATAAAGTTAGTTATCGATAAATTTTGTTTTCGATAAATTTTGTAATTGATCTATTTTCCAATCGATAATAGAGTACTCGATCAAGTTTGTACTCGATAAATTTTGTTATTGATAAATTTTGTTATCGATAAATGTTGTTATCGATAAATTTTGTTATCGATAAATGTTGTTATCGATAAATGTTGTTATCGATAAATTTTGTCATCGATACATTTTGTAATCGATAAATTTTATTATCGATCAATTTTGTCATCGATAAATTTTGTAATCGATCTATTTTCCACTCGATAATAGAGTACTCGATCAATTTTCCACTCGATATCATTGTTATCGATTAGTTTTTTTTTCGTCATTAACATCGTTTTCGAACCATCACATTATTTTATAAATCAATATTATAGTAGAAAACATCAATATTGAAAAATGTTGTAATCGATAAAATTTGTTATCGATAACATTTTATAATCGATAACATGGTTTTTGATAAATGTTGGGCACTATAATAAAGTAATTGATATATAGCATTGTTATCGATCTGTTTTTTTTAATTATGAGGATAATTATCGAGTCATGTGGTAATCGATTACATCGATAACAATCAGTTTTACGACAGATAAATGAACTTATTGTCTATATGACAATATTATAATCGATAACATTTATCTATAACATTGTTATCGATCTGGTTTTTTAGCATCATTATTGAACAATCGATAACAATCAATTTTGTGATCGATAAATTAACTATTTGCATATATATAAACGATAATATTTTCAATCGATAATTCTTTTATAATCGATAACTTTGTTATCGATACATTTTCAACTTGATAAAATAATAATTGATACATTTCTAGTCTATAACATTGTTATCGACCCTGTTTTTAGTCATTAGCATCATTATTGAACAATCGATAATCGATAACGATCAGTTTTGTGAACGATAAATTAACTAATTGTCTATATGTCAGCATCATATAAAAAATATCATTACATTTTGTAATCGATAAAATTTATTACCAATAAATTTTATTATCGATAAATTGTATAATCGATAAATTTTCTTCTCGATAAAATTGTAATTTTTAAATTTTCTACTTCATTATTGATCATTATTGATAACATTATTATCGATCAGATTTTTTAGTAATTTACATTTTAATCAAATAATGTTGTAATCGATAACAATCAGTTTTGTGATCGATAAATTAGGCAATTGATTAATTTATCGATATGCCAATATTAAAAGAGAAAATAGCATTATCGCAAAATTTTTGTAATAGATAAATTTTCTACACGATAATATTGTTATCGATAAATTTTATACTCGATAATATTCATATCGATAAATTTTCTATTCGATAATATTGTTATCGACCAATTTTCTATTCGATAATATTGTTATCCATAAATTTTCTACTCGATAATATTGTTATCGATCAATTTTCTAAACCTTAACATTTTTATCGATCCGTTTTTTAGCCATTAGCATTATTATCGAATGTTGTAATCGATAACAATCAGTTTTGTGGTCAATGTCGGTTTTATATGTCAAAACAAAATTATCGCAAAATTTTTGTAATCGATAAAATTTATTATCGATCAATTTTGTTACTCGATAAAATTTATAATCGATACATTTCCTACTCGATAAAGCAAAATAAATGACAAATTTTCGATTTGATAATATACTTATAGTGCTTTATTACATTGCTATCGATCAGATTTCTTTAGTCATTAACATTGTTATCGAACTATGTTGCAATCGATAACAATCATTTTTGTGATCGATAAATTAACTAATTGTCTATATGTCTATATTTTAGGGGAAAACATCATTACCGAATATTTTTGTATTCGATAAAATTTGTTATCGATAACTAATGTTATCGAAAAAATTATCTAATCTATAATATAATAATTAATAAAATATCAACTCAATAACATAGACATTGAAAGATATCTTCAATTTCGATTATTATTTCTTTCAATACAATAATTATCGATAAGTTATCCTAAGTCAAATACAGTTATCGACAATGGTTTCTGTATAAAACAAATTATTATCAACAACTATATCTATAATAATTTCGATTACCAATTGAAACTATCAACATAAAATCAAAATATCGATAATTTTTCCAATCGATAAATTAGTTATCGATAAATTTCTTTTGTATGAAAAACTGCTCAAATACCAAAATAACGATAATTAAAACAATAGAGTATTAAAAAATTCCGTAATTATCGATTAACTAAGCTATCGATAACACAATAATCGAAGAAAAAATCCATTATAGAACGTAATATGTCCACAATTTGTTTATATAAACAATTTTATTATATAATTTTATAATATAATTTTGATAATAATTTCGATTATATACTTTATTGTAATTCAACTTGATTATCGATAATTCCTAACCTACCGATAATAATATAATCGAAAATGTATTTTTCTATCAAAAATTGTTTCATCCATTAATTATTCAATAAGATCATGGAATATCGTTTAATTACATTATTTATTTTTAGGCATCATTATAATAGAAAAGTTATTTTATATAAAGCTATAGTTATCGATAACATAATAATCGAAATTATTATTTTTTCTTTTTTGTTTTTTTGTGAAAAATTTTATAATCCACGAATTTTCCAATAACATCATGGAATATCGTTAAATTTCTTTATTTCTTCTTCTCGATAACATATTAATCGATAGATTTTTTTTATAAAAATATGTTTATCGATAACATAATAATCGACATGTTTAGTATTATTTTGGTGAATAATTGTATAATCCACGAATTATTCAATAATATTGTGGAATGTCGTTTAATTTCTTTATTTATTTTTGTCGATAACATAATAATCGAAAAGTTACTTTTGACAAGAATATAGTTATCGATCTTATTTATTATTGAAATAATTTCGATTTTTAAAAACATGACATTCAAGCGATAAGTAATTTATCAATTCTAGGCAATTTTATTGATACTTCGATAACTAATTTGTCGATTCTATGCAATTTTATCGATACTTCGATAAGTTATCGCATATAAAATTTGCATTTTAATAATTTCACTAATAAAAAAAAGGTTCCTATAGAAAATTTCTTCGTTAATCAAATTTCCCTTAGCTCTCCGCGAACAAATATCTCTTCGATAACCACTTTATTTAAAATAAACTCCTCTATCGATAAAAATAAATTATTTCGAATAAAATTGTATAACCGACTTAATATTAAACAACAACAAAAACTAAAATTACTCTCCATTATTTTTATAGTTATTATGACTAAGCCATGTTCGGAAATCCAAAGATAGACAACTACAACAAAAACAAAAGAAACATTAAACAAGTAGCTGCTAACATAGAAAGAGAGGGGGGGAGGTATATAGGGGCGAAAAACTTAGAGTATGCGAGTTAAGCACACACACATCGACTTACATACCTACTTACAACCATACACATTAAAACAGGAAGTTGATACTAAAAAAACAACAAAGGAGAAGACAAACTTAAATATATGTAACAAGAAATAAATATGTAAGTATGTATGTATGTCGTCTTATCGATATCCGAACATTATGTATTACATATGTCCGCATACACTCACAACATACATACATACTCCATATACATATGCGACAATGTTCTTTAAACACGATAAACTGTCAGTTGATACTTCGATCGAACAACAAAATTCGAATTGAGAAGCCAGAAGCCGTCCCTCCTTCAATTGCGGGATGCTGATATGGCAAAAAAAATAAATAACATCGAAATGTAATGTTTTCTTCGTAGAGGATAGGGGCCGGCAGAGGTGGGTGGCTGGTGAATGGGGATAATGGTTTATTGTTTTGCTATGTGGACAAAAAAATACTGAAAGTATTTGTTTTATACAATGACGAGGAAAACCAAGAAGCAGGAGAAAAAGTGGGCTGATGATATGTCATTAAACTGAGATAAGTGGTGATCGGGCAACGGCAACGGGGTCATCGATTCTGATTGGGTTAAAAGGTTGTCACCAGCGATGGAGGTTGAGAAGCAAGAGTACCACCCACTTTGACAATTAGAACATTTTCTGCAGAAAATATCTATAATTTATAGAATAATATTTCCAAATTATATTATATTATATATATTATAGAAAAATGATCTATTCTTATCGATAAAATGGGAATCGATAATTAAAAAACTTCCATAGATTTTCCAAAGAATTTTTTTTTTGTCAATTTCTTTCTATATTAAAAACTGATCAATAATTATCAATAATTTCATATACCAAAAAATAAATTTCGATAACATTCGATAAAAATTATCGATTTGCGAAAACACTTATCGACAATATTAATCATTAAAAATTGCATAATTTATCAAAAGAAAACGAGATTATTGATAACTTTTTGTATTAAAATTCGTGTTATCGATAACATTTATCGGTACCCTATATTAGACAACAAAAATGTGTAATTTAACAAAAATTCCAAAGGAAACGTGTTTATTGTAAATTTTTTATATGAAAATGTTGGTTATCGATTTTCGATAACATTTATCGAAATTATATTTTTCAGCAAATTGTATTTTTGTCAATTTTATCCATAGAAAATGTGTTTACTGATTACTTTCTGTATAAAAAAAAATGTTGTTATCGATTTTCGATAACAATTATCGATAGCGTAAATCATAGAAAATTATATTTTGTCAATTTTACTATAACAAATGTTGACAGAAAACATTTATTTTATAAAAAAATAACTTGTTATCGATTTTCGATAACAATTATCGATCACCTAAATTATAGGACATTTATTTTGTATTATTTGTAATTTTTTTATAAAAAAAAAATGTTACCATTAACCTTATTTAAAAAAAAGCCGAGTTATCGATTATCGATAACATTTATCGATCGAGTAAATTATAGAAAATTTTATTATTTGTCAATTTATCTATAAAGTATATATAGTTTACTTTTCCTATTGAAATTCTAGTTATCGATATTCGATAACATTTATCGGTAACCTAAATTATAGAAAATTGTATAATTTGTCATTTGTATACAAAAAATCTTACCGTTGACCATTTCTGGTAATAAATTGTGTGTTATCGATATTCGATAACATTTATCGATCAACCAAATTATACAAAATTGTACTGATTTCAAATGTTTCAAAGAAAACTTGTTTATCAATTACTTTTTGTTTTAAATATTCTTGTTATCGATTTTCGGTAATATTTATCGATCAACAGAATTACAGAATTTTTTATTATATGTCATTTTTATATAAAAAAAATCTTGATATTACCATATTTTTTACAAAAATATGTGTTATCGATTTTCGATAAAATTTATCGACAACCTAAATTATAGAAAATTTAATTATATATAATTTTTTCCATAGAATATGTTTTTGTCGCTTCCTTTTTGTATTAAAATTAGTGTTATCGATTTTCGATAACATTCATCGATCGTGTAAACTATAGGGAATTGTCAATTGTCAATTTGTCAATTTTTCAATGAAAAAATTTTTTATTGACCATTATTTTTATAAAAAATGTATGTTATCGATTTCCGATAACACTTATCGCTAACATACAAAATTTTATAATTTATCAAATTTTCTAAAGATAACGTGTTTATGATAACCTTTTGTATTAAAAATATGTGTTATCGATTTTCGATAATATTTATCGATCACCCAATTTATACGAAATTATAGTTTTTGTTAATTTTTCAGTAAAATATTTGTTTGTCGTTTACTTTTTGTATTGAAATTTGTGTTATCGATTTTCGATAACATTTATCGATCACTTAAATTATACGAAATTATAGTATTTGTTAATTTTTCAGTAGAATATTTGTTTGTCGTTTACTTTTTGTTAAAAAAAAAGTGTTATCGATTTCCGATAACATTTATCGATCAACAAAATAATAGAAAATTGTATTATTTTTTCAATTTTTCCATAGAAAATGTTTTTTTCAATTACTTTTTGCGCTGAAATTCGTGTTATCGATTTTCGATAGCATTTATCGATAACCTAAATTATAGAAAATTGTATTTTAATGCCAATTTTTTCCATAGAAAATGTATTTATCGATTACTTTTTGCGCTGAAATTAGTGTTATCGATTTTCGATAACAATTATCGTTCGTATAATTATAGAAAAACGTATTATTTTTTCAATTTTTTCATATAAAATGTGTTTACTGATAACGTTTTGTATTAAATTTCGTTTTATCGATTTTCGATAACAATTATCGATCCACTTTTTTTAACAAAAATTATTGAAAAAATCCACTTTTCTCATATTTTTGATTTGCTTTTACTTAAAACACATAACATATCTTCCTAACCCCCTTCTACTACCCATATCCTATCCATAATTTTAAATCTCAAAACCCCTTTTCTTGATGGTACGTGTCATTTGCTTCATTTCCTATAACAACAAAATCTGACAACAACAACTACGACAAAATCACTGTTCATGATTCCTATTTATGTCCAATAAACTATTGAGCTTCTGTCATACACACACACATATTAGTTGTTGGTTTCCGAGTGTTTGTCCTCAATTGCAGGAGAGGTTTGAAAGGCAGATAGTCAACGTTCTATGCAGCACCCTCTTCTCCCTAGCACTTCCACTTGCAGTCCATTATCCGATGGTTTACTTAGCCAAGACATCTTCTTCCATGTGTCAACCAATCAACCATCCATTCATTCATTATTATTTATTTAGATTCATATCATCGTATCAAGAAGAACATATTGCCGGGGCAGACTAGCTACCAACAATACCTTCCCTTAGTTCTAGGAGTGAGATTGCTTAGTTTGTTGGTTGGTCGTCCGCATCGGATTTTGTGTAGAAAATCCCAAGTTATGGTTATCATTATGGCTGTCAAGCAAGACGACATTTGAAGAACAGCATTTTGTACAAATTAAAGACATGCCACACACAAAGAAGGGGTTTTCAGAGTACGGGAATAAAAACTGGCCCACATCAAAGAAGCGGATATATCTATCGAAGTTAAGAGGGGAAGTTAGGAAGGTAGTAGCATTTTAAAATCAATAAATCATTGCTGTTCAAACCTAAATGAATGAATGACGATGTTGATGATGACGTTGTAGCAGCACATTGGGAACATTTTGTTTTGATTGACCCCATTCCGTCCTGCCCAGCACCTGGTCTGTGGAGGAAATGAGGGAGTGTTGAATATTTTTTTTTTTCAATTGAAATTGATTTTGAAATTCACCCACATTTTGTCGTAATGGTAGATATGTGACGATGTAGTTCTTTATTTTGTCAAAGACTTCGAATGGGGTTTAAAGTCTTAGAGAATTTTTATTGCGTCAGCATTATCTGGTTATAAAAATAGGGCCTGCTGATAAGGTTCCCAAACAAAAAAGATAGTTGTTTGATATTTGAGGGAGCTTAGCAGGAAGGGAGTGAGAGGGTGACCATTGTTATCATTTTCTTTTTTGGGAAGATAAAAATTGCTTAGATATAATGAGGTAAACAAAAACCATAGGGAGGGATAAATAGGGTGATATGGGAGGTCTACGAGGTATATAGATTACAAATATCCCGCTGCCTCCGATACCAAAAAGGTTGTGATGGAGGTTTCCTTAAAATTGATCAAGAATTGAAATACCATTAAACATATCTCGCCTTCTAATAAGAAAATAAAATTTTCTCTCACTCTCTCTCCCTAATAATTATTCTCTCTTCTCTCATTGACCTCTCTCTGGTTGCTACGAAAAAAATCAATCAATTTTTTCTTGAAACCAAAACAAACAAAATTTTCAATTAAAAAAATAAATATCCTCAGATTTTTTATTTGAAAAAAAAAACAGTTTCGATAAATTATTTCGATTAAACATTTCAATTAGAAATCAAACAAACTAATCATTACAAAAAAGAGAGACCTCATTTACCCCCTTCCAAGCACTCTCAATTAAAAAACAAATAATATAACAACGAAACTGCCTCCCTCTCCAAACAGAGGCCGGGACCCGGCCGAAGTTATACACTTGACGAGCACGGCGGTGTATACAATTCTATATGTTGTTGTTTTTAGTTTTCATGTTATTGTCTACAACAACAACTCAGTATTAGCTTATTGCCATGCTGCGTTGAAAGATTTATTTGCAATTATCGAAAATCGTATCGATTTTTATGCCAGCGAGAAAAAAATCTCATAAAAATTTCAAATGCCTCCTCGTTAATGTTAAAATATATGCGGCATGAAACAGCATGCATTGCTTAAAAGAAAAGAAAATTGTTGAATTAAACATAAAATCCGACAAAAACGGGGCCATCAATCACATTGCAGGGGAGGGAGATCTCCACTAAAGAATTAGTTTTAATGAATGAGTGAAGGGGAATGGGGGGAGGGATAAAAAACCATTTGAAATTTACCTAAGGAAAGCATATTCTATAAAAAAATGTTTGCGTTCAAAATGATGGTTATCGATATTTTTGAAAAATAAAAAAAATTGTAACATTGTTATCGATTCATTTTTAAAACGATAACCTTGTTAGGGATCA